>NW_015387859.1:163338-165963 GCF_001527695.2 Protobothrops mucrosquamatus
CATGACTGGTGGACTTCAACTCCCAGAATTCCTCAGCCAGCATGGGGGAACTATGGCCCCTTCATGACTGGTGGACTTCAACTCCCAGAATTCCTCAGCCAGCATGGGGGAACTATGGCCCCCTCATGACTCATGGACTTCAACTCCCAGAATTCCTCAGCCAGCATGGGGGAACTATGGCCCCTTCATGACTTCTGGACTTCAACTCCCAGAATTCCTTAGCCAGCATGGCTCAGCTTGGAAGCCTCTCCCTTTCTCCTCAGCATGGCTGGCTCAGGAATTCTGGGAGTTGAAGTCCGCAAGTCATGAAGGGGCCATCGTTCCCCCACCTCTGTTGCAGCCCAAGATGGAGCCCTCCTCTTACCCTCAAGATGCTCTTCATCTCCAGGGCATCTTGCTCGACCTTCTTCCTCGCGTTCTCTTTCTCCTTCCGGTCCTCGATGATCGCCTGCTCACACGCACGGCACTGCCGAAAGCGAGAGGAGAGATGGGCTTTGGAGTCTCCTCTTTGGGAAACTGAAGCTTCCTCTCTGAATTGGCTCTTAGTCTTCTCTTAGTGGGGTGGATGGGGGCTGATCTGGGAGGGACGGGTCTCTCTGTTCCTCCCCCAGTTTGAAAAAATGATGGGAGGTTTTCTGAATTTGGGCCGGGTGATTGACCCAAAGATACCTAGCTGACTTCCATACCTAAGGCGGAACTAGAACTCACCGTCTCCTGGCGATTGGCCCAAAGTCACCCAGCTGGCTTTCCTGCCTAAGGCGGGACTAGAACTCACCGTCTCCTGGGGATTGGCCCAAAGTCACCCAGCTGGCTTCCCTGCCTAAGACAGAACTAAAACTCACAATCTCCTGGTTTCTCGGCCAGCTCCTTAACCGCTACACCAAACACGGATACGTCCGTAAAAAACAGATCTTGCCCTTAGGGCCGCCATCTTTTCACCGCACCCTGCAGATGACCCTGAGCCCACCCTCCCCTCGCACCCGTCCCTCCTCTGCCGAGACCTTTGCAGGTGCCCGTGCAGCTGCTCCGGATCCCAGACGGCGTTCCTGCTCGTCCCCCACCTTGAAATGGGGGGTGCCGATGGGAACGGCTGGCGTGTCCCTTCCTACCTGCTTGGCCAGTTCTTGCAGAGCGGCCTGGTCCGCCGCTCGCGAGGACTTCAGGTTGTTGAGGGCCTGCTGCTTGGCCTCGGTTTCCTTTTCGTACTTCTCCATCCAGTACTCCAGCTTCTCTTCTATGCTCTGTTTGTGAGAGGTGTGTGTGTGGTCACTTTGCACCTTTTAAAGACGTGGACTTCAACTCCCAGAATTCCCCAGGCCGCCATGCGGCCTGGGGGATTCTGGGAATTGAAGTCCACCTATTTTGAAAGTGCCAGATTCGAACGCAGGAGCCAGAACACGGGTCTGCCCCTCGACTCTCCCTATCAACTTCCTTCACAAATGCTTCTTTTTTGAGTTACACAAACACACACACACAAACTTTGTTCTTCCCACCTCCTGCGCTCCAAGTCGCTTAGATCTCAACACTGTGTTTTCTGCTACAGGCAAGTCCTTGACTTACAACAGTCCATTTAGTGAGTGCTCAAAGTTCACAACGGCACTGAAAAAAGGGACTTACGACTGGTTTTCACACGTGTGACCGTTGCAGCATCCCCCAGTGATCAAATTTCAGACGCTTGGCAACTGACTCGTATTTACGACGGTCGCCGTGTCCTGGGGGGGTCACGCCATCCCCTTTGGCGACCTTCTGACAAGCGAAGCCAATATGGGGAAGCTGGGTTCGGTTAACGACCATGTTACTAACTGAACCACTGCAGGGATTTGCTTCCCAAAGGACGTAAAACGGGGCAAACGTCCCTTAACCCATGTCTCACTTAGCAGCAGAAATCTGGGGCTCAATTGCGGTCGTAAGTCGAGGACTAGTGATGTCAGACGAACGTTAGCCACCTCCACGCTTGGCATCTCACCAACTCCGGTTTCTCCTTACGACATGTACAATTTCATGCCAGTTTTGCCCTCCCGGCTGCCGAGCCGCAGTGGCCAGCTTGGCGTCCTCCCAGCCCATCGTCCTGCGGACAGGTGGACGGACTCCCAGAATTCCGAGCAGCGGTCGTGCGAGGTCAGGAATTCTGGGAGCTGAAATCCACTGAGGGAGACCGCCGGCCAAGCCAGCAATCAGAGTTTGTTCCTCTGCCCGACTGAACAGGTTCAACTCCTGACTCGGCTAACAAAACCATAGATCATAAAATCGTAGGACTGGAGGGGACCCTGGAGGTCTTCTAGTCCAACCCCCTGCCCAAGCAGGAGACCCTATAACCAGGGGTAGGCAACCTTGGCTCTTTTATGACTCGTGGACTTTTATGACTCCCAGAATCCCTGAGCCGGCGTGGCTCAGCTTGGAAACCGCTCCCTTTCCCCTCAGTGTGCCTGGCTCAGGAATTCTGGGAGTTGAAGTCCACGAGTCATAAAAGAGCCAAGGATACCAAACCCCTGGACTAGATGACCTCCAAGGTCCCTTCCAACTCTCTCGTTCTGTTCCTTTCAGAGGAATGAGGTTAGAGTCGTCCCCCACCGTTTGCTGCTGCTTCAGGAAAGCCTCGATCTCCATGTGGACTCGGATCTCTTG
>NW_015387859.1:166979-170033 GCF_001527695.2 Protobothrops mucrosquamatus
AAGAAGTGGAGGAGGAGGAGAAGAGGAGGTGGAGGAGGAGGAGAAGAAGAGGAGGAGGGGAGGAGGAGGAGGAAGAAGAAGAAGAAGAGGAGGAGGAGGAGGAGGAGGAGGAAGAAGAAGAAGAAGATGATGATGATGATGATGATGATGATGATGATATTCTTGGAAACGCAGTGAGGTAAGAACCCAGTTCCTTTGGTGATGGAAACCCCTGTGAGGTGAACCTAGGAGAGGAATGCTGGCCAAATCTGCTGACGATGGAGCTTCATGTGTCCAGAGTCTGCAGGAACATCTCTCTCATTCGTGCTCCTTCGCCAGCATCATGTCAGGCCTGGGACCGACTGCTTAGAAACGGTCAACTACAATTATTTACACAACAGCGTTGAAAAACAGGACACGACTGTTCCCCAGCCTATGGCCGTCGCGACATCCTCACCGTCATACGGTCTTAATTGGGGCATTTGGGTGTCTCCCTATTTCTCTCCTCTCCCCCCCGCCAAGAAAGCCCTCCTCCTCCCCCCCCAAGGGAAACGTACCTCGATTTCATTCTGCAGGTCGTTCTCGGTCACGGAACACTTCTTCTGCGCTTGAGCTACATGGAGATCGGTGTCCTTCTTGACGTAGCGATTCTCCATGTCCGTTTTGGCCTTCATCTCCTGAAGCTGGTCCTTCAGGTAGGCAATCATCTCGTTCCGGTTCTGTGAAAGGACCAGGATGATGGTGGTGGTGGTGATGGTGGTGATGGACAACAAAAAGGAAGAAAGGTCTGCTAGTCAGGTCCATCCCTGGAGGTGGCCATCCAGACTGGACTAGGTACCCAACTAGGTAACGTCATCAGTGCTAGAAGGGTTTGCAGAGTGGAGAAGAAACGGAGGAGGAGGAAGAGGAGAAGCTGTGGGGTCCTTGGTCGTCTTTAAACTTGGTCTTTTTCTTGCAGATATTTCATTATCAAACGAAGTGACATCACCAGTGCTAGAAGAAAACTGAGTTCCCTCCCTATTTACATACACTCCCTTCTAGCCCTGATGATGTTACCTAGTCAGGTCATGAAATGTCTGCAAGAAAAACCACCAAGCTCAGAGAACACCAAGGATCCCACAGTTGTTGCCATCGTCATCCTCCACCACCACCTCCTCCTCCTCCTCCTCCTCCTCCTCCTCCTCCTCCTCCTCCTCCCTGCAAACCCCTTCTAGCACTGATGACGTTCCCTAATTGGGTCGTGAAACATCTGCAAGAAACCTGCCAAGCTCAGAGAGCACCAAGGACCCCACAGTGCTGGGCTACATTAACAGAGGGATAGAATCAAGATCACGTGAAGTATTAATACCACTTTACAAGGCCTTGGTAAGGCCACACTTGGAATACTACATCCAGTTTTGGTCACCACAATGTAAAAAAGATGTTGAGACTCTAGAAAGAGCGCAGAGAAGAGCAACAAAGATGATTAGGGGACTGGAGGCTAAAACATACAAGGAACGGTTGCTGGAATTGGGTATGTCTAGTTTAACGAAGAGAAGGACGAGGGGGGACAGGACAGCAGTGTTCCAGTATCTCAGGGGCTGCCCCAAAGAAGAGGGAGTCAAGCTCTTCTCCAAAGCGCCTGAAGGAAGGACAAGAAGCAACGGATGGAAACTAACCAAGGAGAGAAGCAACCAAGAACTAAGGAGAAACTTCCTGACAGTGAGAACAATTAACCAGTGGAACAACCTGCCTCCAGAAGCTGTGGGTGACCCATCACTGGAGGTATTTAAGAAGAGACTGGACAACCATTTGTCTGAAATGGTATAGGGTTTCCTGCCTGAGCAGGGGGTTGGACTAGATGACCTCCGAGGTCCCTTCCAACTTTATCATTATTATTATTATAACCCTGAGCTACAGAGATTCTCTTCCATTGGACTGTTGGAAATTGGGCTCTTCTCAGATGGGGAGGACAACCTGAGCCAGGGCTGGGTCCCTTTCCAAAGGGGGGAGGGCTCACAACCTCTCCCAACGTGCAAACTTCGTTTTTTTTCAAGCGGTTTCAGAGGCGATGGAGTTCTCCAGGCAGTGGGCTTCCACTTGGCATCTGGAAATTAGCTAGGGCAAGTCTAAAACCGACAACACCTGGGAATAGGCTTGGAGTGATGCTGTTCAGCGGTGTCCCTCAACACTGTGATTTTGAACACCACACACAATTCAACTTTGGAACTGGCTACGGACTAGCTTACGAAACCGGGTGGAGGCACTTTGTGGAGGCCGGCGGCCTTGACGGAGTGGGGTCGCCGCTCAAGGCCACGTGCTGGGAGACCAGTGGGCTTCCTTGGGTAACTGGGTGGGTGGGCACTGGTGGAAGAGACGGGCCAGGGTCCTATCCAAAAAGGCCCTGCTTATGTCCTTATTTCCCACCCAAGGCGATTAGACCACTAGAGTTCCCTAACCTTTCTGGATTGGCGGCCCAGGTGGAGGGGGGGAAGGGGGGATGGGTTTTTTGTGGGAGGGGGCAGGCACCCATCGCTCGCACGAGCGAGGCCGAGAGCGTTGCGATGCTCACACGTGGGGCCGTGAACACCCGCAACGCTCGCAAGAGTGGATCTGTGCATGCGCCAGCCTGCCACTCGCGTGGGTCAATTGCAAATAGGCCATGGACAGGTGGTGGGCCACAGCCCACAGGTTGGGGACCCCTGGATTAGCCCATTCCGATATCCCAAAGGCTGAGCCCTTTTACTTATAATAATAATAATAATATAATAATAATAAAGTTGGAAGGGACCTTGGAGGTAATAAGTAATAATGATAAAGTTGGAAGGGACCTCGGAGGTCATCTAGTCCAACCCACTGCTCAGGCAAGAAACCCTATCCCATTTCAGACAAATGGTTGTCCAGTCTCTTCTTAAAAACTTCCAGTGTTGGAGCATTCACCGCTTCTGGAGGCAGGTTGTTCCACTGGTTAATTGTTCTCACTGTCAGGAAGTTTCTCCTTAGTTCTAGGTTGCTTCTCTCCTTGGTTAGTTTCCATCCGTTGCTTCTTGTCCTGCCTTCAGGTGCTTTGGAGAATAGCTTGACTCCCTCTTCTTT
>NW_015387860.1:0-3101 GCF_001527695.2 Protobothrops mucrosquamatus
ATGCACTCTGAAGTTCTTCAAGGAGACAGGGAAAGATGGGCAATTCCTCCAGTCAACCCTTTTGTAATGACAGGACAAAAATGCTTCAGACAATCCCCCCATCACATGAAGATAAAAGAGGGAGAAGAGGAAGTATATTCAGACTTGCATAATTCTGTTATAGGTTTTCTAGTAAAAATTAGTTTTAGACTTATAGAGTGTCTGTTTCTTAGTCCAGTCTGCCTTATGGAGCTGACATAAGGTAGCTGGGGGCTAACTCTTTTAGGGGAAACCTATATGTTTTCTACTTAGAGTGGATCTTAATTCCTAATTTTGATATTAGGAAGTAAGATCTATGTATTTATTTGAAACATATGCCTGGACGATGCAAGACAGACTTTTTATTTTAAAGTGGGGAGTCATGGGAAGTGAATTTCTAGGTCCACCATCAATAGGTGAGGCAGAGCTTTTATCATCTTGATACATTCTTCCAATAACAAGCAGGTACGAAGGGAGACTGTGAGTCACCCTGTTAAGAGAAGCAGCAGCTTTTACATTAGATGTAGGGTTCCTCTAGAACAGGGCTTTTCAACCTTTTCACCCATTGTATCACTTTTAGGATATGGCAATATCCGAGTACCACCAGTCGCCTAGCAAAGTGTCAAAAACTTGATGACCAAAAAAAAAAAAGTGATAAAGTACAGGTAGTCCTTGACTTACAACAGTTTGCTTAGTGACTGTTCGAAGTTACAATAACACTGAAAAAAGTGCCCCCCCAAGGCACAGCCGAGCAAGACGCCTGCGGCACTCTTCCTCCTGTCTGAGGTTTTCATTGTTGTGAGGCATATCTGTTGAGGATTGGCAGAGGGGTGGGGTGGGGGGTGTTTGGTTTTTATTCCCCCCATCTTCTGGGTGGTTGCAGCAGGTTTTGGTCACTTCACATGACCCTGGGACACTGTGACCATCATAAATATGAATCAGTTGCCAAGCATCTGAATGTAAATCACAAGACCCTGGAGATGCTGCAACATTCCAGCTGATCGGCGCTTCTTCTGGGCTCAGCAGAAGCGGCAGGATCAGCGCCGAGCTCCAGCTGGAGCCTGGTGCTGATCCTGGCCCTTCCTCTGAGCCCTGACAGCCTCGAAGAAGCACTGATCCTGGCGCTTCCGCTGAGCCCTGACAGCCCTGCAGCTCCATCCATCTCTCACTCAGGCTTGTGCGGTGCTGCCACTGGTTCAGCTCATTCCCCTCCCCCGCTACCACTTTTCTAGGATGGTCGCGTACCACCTGCCATGTGCCAATGTACCACAGGTGGTACCCATACCACTGGTTGAAAAGCCCTGCTCTAGAAGATATTTGGAGAGCAATGACCACCTTCCCTAAACATTGCAGTGGTGATGTGAGTTAACTCAAATTATTGCTCAGATTTATGTCTCTGATTTTATCTGTTTTTTTTAAACATCTCTCTATTAGATACAGTAGTGGCCAAAATTGTGGAAACCTTTTGGGAAAAGTGTATTTTTGAGGTTTGATGGCTAATAACACCACTTTTTGAGGGGAGTAGTACCATAAAATTATATATCAATGGAAAGATAATTTAATCAAGAATGTAATACAACAAAGTTTGTTCAATTATCTGTACTGTATTCTATGAAAAGTTATAGCCAAATAACCAGAAAAAGGAAGCACAACCTGCTTAGGTTGATATCAGGTAGCTTTCCTTCATCTGATTGTAGCCAATAAGCATGAGTGTTGAGAGAGCCAATCAGGTGTCATCTTGTTTTGGTAATGAGCCAATCAGATCACAGTAGGATTCAGTTATTGATGTCATGTACTGAAGCTGAGAGGACAATTTGTCAGTGTGTTATGTAATCGCTATCAAGTTGGTTGGGGTTTTTGTTTTCTTTCGTTTAGTGAGCTTGTAAAACGTAATAAAATTAAAGTAATGGTGCAAAGAGTTGACTGGTTGCCCAGAAAGTGATGTAAAATGGTATTATTAAGTGAACAAGGCTACAGTTATAAAGAAATTAGAAGAAAAATTGGTGGAAACTTAACCAAAGGTGGCATTTCTACTGTACACTTTTCCCAAAAGGTTTCCACAATTTTGGCCACTACTGTATATGAGTAAATAATTAGAACAAGATCATTTTACTATTTCTTTTCTGTATCTAATGCTATATATCTGTGTATTGCATTTAAGGCTTGTGACAGAGATCTGCAATGTGGTGGAGGCATGTGCTGTGCTGTTAGTCTTTGGATCCAAAGTCTTCGAATTTGTACACCAATGGGCATCTTTGGAGAAGACTGTCATCCATTAAGTCATAAAGTTAGTGTGCTATATAATATTCTGGTTCTTGTGTAATGTTAAACATAGAACAAAATATTAATATATATTAATATTAATATAAACCAATATAAACCAAACTTCATAAAATAATATTCTCCCTGCAAAAGTTAAGAAAGTTTTCTAACTATCATTATTCATATTGTATAATATCTTATAAAAGATCTAAGGCAAACTAGTCTTTTGCATTGTAGAACTTGATCAGCATGTTATTATCTACTTTTACTTGATCTTTTCTCCTTTAACCATTTTTTTTTAAAAAAGGTTAAAGGAGAAAGACAAACTATTAGGATTTCTTGGATCTGGGGCAAGCAACGTGGATTTGAATTTGAACTCCACCAAGACAACATGAAAGATGGTGCAAGGCTCCTTGATTCTCCGAGGAGCTGAGGGTGATGAAGCGTTGGAAGAGATGCCTAGAGAGTAATTGGAGGGCCACCCGCTCCGAATCCGATCGGAAATTGGTAAAGTCCCATTTAAGGACTTACCTAGTAGCGATAAGAGCGGCGAAACGAAACTATTTCTCCGCTCTTATCGCGTCTGCAGGTAACCGATCTGCCGCCCTGTTTAGGGTGTCCTGTTCCCTCCTTCATCAGAGGGTCCGGGATGTCCCTTTGCAGGGTCGGGCAGAGGAATTTGGGTGTTACCTGCATGACAAAATTGATCGGATCCGGGCCGGGTTAGCCTCCGATTGGACTAGTTCAGGCGGGCCAATGGAGGCAGGTCTTGAGTCCATTTTGTGGGAAGAGTTTGATCCTGTGACCCCCGAGGACATGGA
>NW_015387860.1:4422-11907 GCF_001527695.2 Protobothrops mucrosquamatus
GTGGCCTTCCGGGTGCGCTTCAAGGTGTTAGTAACAACCTTTAAAGCGCTCCGTGGCAATGGACCTAGGTATTTGCAAGACCACCTCCTACCAAACACCTCCCTTCGACCAGTCCGCTCCCACAGAGAGGGCCTCCTTAGGGTGCCGTCGGCCAGACAATGCCGGCTGGCGACCCCCAGGGGGAGAGCCTTCTCTGTGGAAGCTCCTGCCCTCTGGAATGACCTACCCCCCGACCTACGTACAGTTGCGGACCTGCGCCTTTTTCGCCGAGTCCTGAAGGCCCATCTATTCCGTGCGGCCGGCCTGGCGTAGTTTGATTATGTTTTAGTGGGGGTTTTGAATGGGGTATTTTTAGAGCAGGCCTGTTATTTAATTTGTTTTTAGAACAGAAATTCGTGTATATTTATCGTGGTTTTTATTATCGCCTGTTCACCGCCCTGAGTCCCGTAAGGGAGATAGGGCGGTATATAAATTCAATAAATAAAAATAAAAGATGTGATCTCAAACATCTGGAAGGAATCAGGTTGTCTATTCGTTATATTGGGAAACTTCTTTTAAATTGAGTACTTTCATTTCTATTGAGCTCCTAATTGCCATCTTTCTGAACCAAATTATGATAGTCACTATGACTAAATTTCCTCTTGTATTATCTAAAGATATACAGTATTATCCAAAGAATTTACATAGAATGTGATATGAAAAGACGTTAAACATTTTTATTTTAATTTCAAAAACTTCCTTTAACGTCTAAGTTAAAGTTGAATCCAGACGGTTAGTTGCACAATCCCCATTCAAATAAGTGGGAACAAAAATCACAAAGGTATAGCATAAATTTCAGTGGATCAAGCATCCTGTTAATTTAAGCTTTTGAAATTTTAATTTGATATCAAACTTCTGGAATTTCTGAATGTATTACAATTGCACCCCCAGAATTTACGTTCTTATAGCAGAAGATTGGAAAAGGCACCAATATATCATGAATATATCTATTAACTGATAGATTTAAACATGTTTACACTATCCTATTTATTGCCAATTATGCAGACAGAACAATTTCTTGTTTGTAGTTACTGCTTCACTCCTCTTTATTAATCATACATATTTACTATCATTTATTTTCTAGTACATCCAATGTGTCTTTAAGGAGACAGAGAAAATAGTACAATAATTGTAACTAACAGAAGTTTCTTACTAGGCACCAAAGACACTCACAACTGAGTAACCAACCTATAATATGCAGTTGGTTGAAGCTATTGAAATGCTTCATCTAAACAAATTGCCACATGGGAGTTAGTAAATATATGAATTGATTCTTCAAAGCTGATACTTTCATAATGTAACAATGGTCACTTTTGCTTTGACACATTCAGTAGTCAATATCATGCCATAGAAATAGTTAATATTACCATGGGAAAATAATATGCTATAAAGAAGATAGAATAACTGGAATGGCGTATCTGTTTGAAGTTTGAAACACTTCAGTTTGAAGTGTGGAAAGTATATTAATAGGCACTGAATCAAAACATTGCTTAGTTTTTCAGGGAGTCACCCTATGATTTAACTCTAAATATTTCTTTCCAGATTCCATTTTGGGGAAGAAGACTGCATCACAGCTGTCCCTGTGAACCTAACTTGGCTTGTGTCCGGATTTCTCCAAGCAAATACAAATGTTTACCAGAGTTCAAAAATGATGACATCTATTTTTAGCAGAAGGATGGTGAAGAATTCTGTGTCATTTCATATTTCATGAATGAAGACCCCTATTTGTTATTGTGATGACATTGTTTGACAGGAAATTTAGATTATATTTTCTAGCCTTATTAAGATACCATATTTAAGATTAGCCCAAGTGTTTCCCTTAGACAAATACAGTTTCTTTATATTTTTATCAGCCCAAATAAGGATGAGCTGAGGTAGGCCTGTTGAGAGGTGCTAGCTGGAATACAGCCCATTGTCCATGCTTGACAGACCAAGGGAGACCAAATAAATTTTGCTGCATACAGAAATATTATTGGCAATGTCATAAAGATAGACAAATTGGGCTAGAAGTGGAGCACATCTAGAAAAAAAGGCATACTATTGTCAAATTCTTTCTACTAAAATGCTCAAATCCAGACCATTTAGTAACCAGTATCACCAAATCAGTTTGTTTACATTGGAGGGTTTTCCTTAGCCTGCCAAACTGAATGAACATATCACTCTTACTGATCACGGAAAAAAATTAAAAAGCAAAGAAATCACCTCATCCAACTCCTGGTGGATTTTTAGTAGCAAGTTTGGAAACAAAACGAGCATTTTTCTATTAGAATCTCTGGTCTTTAAGGGAAAAATAACATCACATTATCTGTGTTGATATCAGTGAGAATGAATTAATTTATATTAGCTCCAGAACTAGAATGGATTTGATGCCGGTAGGGGTATATGTCAGATTGTGTATATATCGGTGTTTCTGTTGCTGCACTTCGGAGGTACAGCTGGAATGCCCATCTTCTATTTGGGAATGTCAGTGTGTACTGGACAACCTGTGTCCCATTGGATCATTATTTCAGAGATACTTTCTTACCTAAACCAAGAAACAGAATGACCATGGGTGGTCAAAAAACCAATGGGATCAGGAGCAACTTTCAACTTCCTGCTGGCTTCCCCATTGAGTTTCCTTGTGGGANATGCACTCTGAAGTTCTTCAAGGAGACAGGGAAAGATGGGCAATTCCTCCAGTCAACCCTTTTGTAATGACAGGACAAAAATGCTTCAGACAATCCCCCCATCACATGAAGATAAAAGAGGGAGAAGAGGAAGTATATTCAGACTTGCATAATTCTGTTATAGGTTTTCTAGTAAAAATTAGTTTTAGACTTATAGAGTATCTGTTTCTTAGTCCAGTCTGCCTTATGGAGCTGACATAAGGTAGCTGGGGGCTAACTCTTTTAGGGGAAACCTATATGTTTTCTACTTAGAGTGGATCTTAATTCCTAATTTTGATATTAGGAAGTAAGATCTATGTATTTATTTGAAACATATGCCTGGATGATGCAAGACAGACTTTTTATTTCAAAGTGGGGAGTCATGGGAAGTGAATTTCTAGGTCCACCATCAATAGGTGAGGCAGAGCTTTTATCATCTTGATACATTCTTCTAAATAACAAGCAGGTACGAAGGGAGACTGGGAGTCACCCTGTTAAGAGAAGCAGCAGCTTTTACATTAGATGTAGGGTTCCTCTAGACCAGGGCTTTTCAACCTTTTCACCCATTGTATCACTTTTAGGATATGGCAATATCCGAGTACCACCAGTCGCCTAGCAAAGTGTCAAAAACTTGATGACCCCAAAAAAAAGTGATAAAGTACAGGTAGTCCTTGACTTACAACAGTTTGCTTAGTGACTGTTTGAAGTTACAATAACACTGAAAAAAGTGCCCCCCCCCCAAGGCACAGCCGAGCAAGACACCTGCCTGCGGCGCTCTTCCTCCTGTCCGAGGTTTTCATTGTTGTGAGACATTTCTGTTGAGGATTGGCAGAAGGGTGGGGTGGGGGTGTTTGGTTTTTATTCCCCCCATCTTCTGGGTGGTTGCAGCAGGTTTTGGTCACTTTACATGACCCTGGGACACTGTGACCATCATAAATATGAATCAGTTGCCAAGCATCTGAATGTAAATCACAAGACCCTGGAGATGCTGCAACATTCCAGCTGATCGGCACTTCTTCTGGGCTCAGCAGAAGCGCCAGGATCAGCGCCGAGCTCCAGCTGGAGCCTGGCGCTGATCCTGGCGCTTCCACTGAGCCCTGACAGCCCCAAAGAAGCACTGATCCTGGCGCTTCCGCTGAGCCCTAACAACCCTGCAGCTTCAGCCATCTCTCGCTCAGGCTTGTGCGGTGCTGCCACTGGTTCAGCTCATTCCCCTCCCCCGCTACCACTTTTCTAGGATGGTCGCGTACCACCTGCCAGGTGCCAATGTACCACAGGTGGTACCCGTACCACTGGTTGAAAAGCCCTGCTCTAGAAGATATTTGGAGAGCAATGACCACCTTCCCTAAACATTGCAGTGGTGATGTGAGTTAACTCAAATTATTGCTCAGATTTATGTCTCTGATTTTATCTGTTTTTTTTAAACATCTCTCTATTAGATACAGTAATGGCCAAAATTGTGGAAACCTTTTGGGAAAAGTGTATTTTTGAGGTTTGATGGCTAATAACACCACTTTCTGGGGGGAGTAGTACCATAAAATTATATATCAATGGAAAGATAATTTAATCAAGAATGTAATACAACAAAGCTTGTTCAATTATCTGTACTGTATTCTATGAAAGGTTATAGCCAAATAACCAGAAAAAGGAAGCACAACCTGCTTAGGTTGATATCAGGTAGCTTTCCTTCATCTGATTGTAGCCAATAAGCATGAGTGTTGAGAGAGCCAATCAGGTGTCGTCTTGTTTTGGCAATGAGCCAATCAGATCACAGTAGGATTCAGTTATTGATGTCATGTGCTGAAGCTGAGAGGAGAACAATTTGTCAGTGTATTATGTGATCGCTATCAAGTTGGTTGGGGGTTTTTGTGTTCTTTCGTTTAGTGAGCTTGTAAAACATAATAAAATTAAAGTAATGGTGCAAAGAGTTGACTGGTTGCCCAGAAAGCGATGTAAAATAGTATTATTAAGTGAACAAGGCTATAGTTATAAAGAAATTAGAAGAAAAAATGGTGGAAACTTAACCAAAGATGGCATTTCTACTGTACACTTTTCCCAAAAGGTTTCCACAATTTTGGCCACTACTGTATATGAGCAAATAATTAGAACAAGATCATTTTACTATTTCTTTTTTGTATCTAATGCTATATATCTGTGTATTGCATTTAAGGCTTGTGACAGAGATCTGCAATGTGGTGGAGGCATGTGCTGTGCTGTTAGTCTTTGGATCCAAAGTCTTCGAATTTGTACACCAATGGGCATCTTTGGAGAAGACTGTCATCCATTAAGCCATAAAGTTAGTGTATTATATAATATTCTGGTTCTTGCGTAATATTAAACATAGAACAAAATATTAATATAAATATTAGCTATAAACCAAACTTCATAAAATAATATTCTCCCTGCAAAAGTTAAGAAAGTTTTCTATCTATCATTATTCATATTGTACAATATCTTATAAAAGATCTAAGGCAAACTAGTCTTTTGCATTGTAGAACTTGATCAGCATGTTATTATCTACTTTTACTTGATCTTTTCTCCTTTAACCAATTTTTTTAAAAAAAATGTTAAAGGAGAAAGACAAACTATTAGGATTTCTTGGATCTGGGGCAAGCAACGTGGATTTGAATTTGAACTCCACCAAGACAACATGAAAGATGTGATCTCAAACATCTGGAAGAAATCAGGTTGTCTATTCGTTATATTGGGAAACTTCTTTTAAATTGAGTACTTTCATTTCTATTGAGCTCCTAATTGCCATCTTTCTGAACCAAATTATGATGGTCACTATGACTAAAGTTCCTCTTGTATTACCTAAAGATATACAGTATTATCCAAAGAATTTACATATAATGTGATATGAAAAGATGTTAAACATTTTTATTTTTATTTCAAAAACTTCCTTTAACTTCTAAGTTAAAGTTGAATCCAGACTGTTAGTTGCACAATCCCCATTCAAATAAGTGGGAACAAAAATCACAAAGGTATAGCATAAATTTCAGTGGATCAAACCTCCTGTTAATTTAAGCTTTTGAAATTTTAATTTAATATCAAACTTCTGGAATTTCTGAATGTATTACAATTGCAGCCCCAGAATTTACGTTCTTATAGCAGAAGATTGAAAAAGGCACCAATATATCATGAATATATCTATTAACTGATAGATTTAAACATGTTTACACTGTCCTATTTATTGCCAATTATGCAGACAGAACAATTTCTTGTTTGTAGTTACTGCTTCACTCCTCTTTATTAATCATGCATATTTACTATCATTTATTTTCTAGTACATCCAATGTGTCTTTAAGGAGACAGAGAAAATAGTACAATAATTGTAACTAACAGAAGTTTCTTGCTAGGCACCAAAGACACTCACAACTGAGTAACCAACCTATAATATGCAGTTGGTTGAAGCTATTGAAATGCTTCATTGCCACATGGGAGTTAGTAAATATATGAATTGATTAGTAAATATATGAATTGATTCTTCAAAGCTGATACTTTCATAATGTAACAATGATCACTTTTGCTATGACACATTCAGTAGTCAATATCATGCCATAGAAATAGTTAATATTACCATGGAAAAATAATATGCTACAAAGAAGATAGTGAAGCAGTTTGAAGTGTGGAAAGTATATTAATAGGCACTGAATCAAAACATTGCTTAGTTTTTCAGGGAGTCACCCTATGATTTAACTCTAAATATTTCTTTCCAGATTCCATTTTGGGGAAGAAGACTGCATCACAGCTGTCCCTGTGAACCTAACTTGGCTTGTGTTCGGATTTCTCCAAGCAAATACAAATGTTTACCAGAGTTCAAAAATGATGACATCTATTTTTAGCAGAAGGATGGTGAAGAATTCTGTGTCATTTCATATTTCATGAATGAAGACCCCTATTTGTTATTGTGATGACATTGTTTGACAGGAAATTTAGATTATATTTTCTAGCCTTATTAAGACACCATATTTAAGATTAGCCAAAGTGTTTCCCTTAGACAAATACAGTTTCTTTATATTTTTATCAGCCCAAATAAGGATGAGCTGAGGTAGGCCTGTTGAGAGGTGCTAGCTGGAATACAGCCCATTGTCCATGCTTGACAGACCAAGGGAGACCAAATAAATTTTGCTGCATACAGAAATATTATTGGCAATGTCATAAAGATAGACAAATTGGGCTAGAAGTGGAGCACATCTAGAAAAAAAGGCATACTATTGTCAAATTCTTTCTAGTAAAATGCTCAAATCCAGACCATTTAGTAACCAGTATAACCAAATCAGTTTGTTTAAATTGGAGGGTTTTCCTTAGCCTGCCAAACTGAATGAACATATCACTCTTACTGATCACGGAAAAAAAATAAAAAGCAAAGAAATCACCTCATCCAACTCCTGGTGGATTTGTACTAGCAAGTTTGGAAAGAAAACGAGCATTTTTCTATTAGAATCTCTGGTCTTTAAGGGAAAAATAACATCACATTATCTGTGTTGATATCAGTGAGAATGAATTAATTTATATTAGCTCCAGAACTAGAATGGATTTGATGCCGGTAGGGGTATATGTCAGATTGTGTATATATGTGTTTCTGTTGCTGCACTTCGTAGGTACAGCTGGAATGCCCATCTTCTATTTGGGAATGTCAGTGTGTACTGGACAACCTGTGTCCCATTGGATCATTATTTCAGAGATACTTTCTTACCTAAACCAAGAAACAGAATGACCATGGGTGGTCAAAAAACCAATGGGATCAGGAGCAACTTTCAACTTCCTGCTGGCTTCCCCATTGAGTTTCCTTGTGGGA
>NW_015387860.1:12343-13937 GCF_001527695.2 Protobothrops mucrosquamatus
AGGTACAGCTGGAATGCCCATCTTCTATTTGGGAATGTCAGTGTGTACTGGACAACCTGTGTCCCATTGGATCATTATTTCAGAGATACTTTCTTACCTAAACCAAGAAACAGAATGACCATGGGTGGTCAAAAAACCAATGGGATCAGGAGCAACTTTCAACTTCCTGCTGGCTTCCCCATTGAGTTTCCTTGTGGGAAGCTGGCAGGAGCATTAAAAATCTTCCTTCCCTTCTCCCTTTTATCTTCTCCCTCTGTCATTCTGTTATCTTCCTTCCTTCTCTTCCTCCTACCCTTTCTTCCCTCCCTTCCACTCTTCCTTCTACCCTTCCTTTCATCCTTTCTTCTCTCTCACACTCCTTCCTCTTTCCTTCCCTGCCTCCTTCCCATTCTACTTTCATTCTGTCATTATCTTTCTTTCTTCCCTCTCTCCCTCAAATTCCTTCCGGCTTCTCCATTTACTTTACCTGTGGGAAACTAGCAGGGAGAAAGTCAATGGAGAAGCCAGCAGGAAGTTGCAAGTCCAAGAACAGCAGGCAGGTAAGTGGCTGCTGTTGGGTGAGGGAGGGAGCAAAGACATGAGAGGTGCCACTGGGTTGGGAAAGGTTGGGTATATGCAATGGGTCAGGGGTGGCATGCAGATGGGTGGCCTAGGCTAAGAAAGGTGCCTGGGGTTGTGTGAGAGGTATTGTGTGAGTTGTGCAGGGGGTGGAGGCACTGCAGATCAAGAAGAGTGAATGGATCATAGGGATGTATAAGAGATGCTGTGCAGTCAAGTAGGGCATGCAAGGGGTTGCAGAGAGCAAGAAGAATGTAAGGAGGTTGCAGGTGTGTGTGAGAGGTGCTGCACCAGTCGGGGATAGCATGCAAGGGAGTGGCATGAGTTGGGAAGTTTGTCTGAGATTGCTTGGAAGATCGCAAGAGGCTCCATGCAAGTCAGAGACAACACGCATGGGGCAGTATGGGTTGGGCAGGGGTGCACAAGTCGTACCGCATAGGTCAAGAAAGGCACACAGCAAGGGTGCAGGTTGGGGATGGGGTGCAGGGATGCACAAGAGATGCCACATTGGTGAGGAAAGGTGTATGGGGAACGGCACAGTCAGGAAGGGCTAATGGGAGTACACAAGAAATGTTGTCTGAGTCAGGGAAGGCACACAATAGGGGCAGGTCAGATTATGGGGCTAAAGGTGCAGCAGCAGCCAGAAGCACTGAAGCACCCATAACTTCCTCAAATTTCATTCTTAAGCGACATTTGCTTAAGATATTTCAATTACAAATTTGTTATACTAAATACGCTTTTCTTTAAAATTAGAAAAAATGTTGCTTTAGGTTGCAACAAAGTTATTAGTTTCTTTAAAGCCAATAATCTGCACCACAGAGCTTAAATTTTGGAAGAATTATTTAACATAAAATCATATAATGAAAACGAGAAAAAGAATTATTTCAGGAGCACAAATATAACCTGAAATCCAGTTTCCTGTTACATTTTTAAAAATCTGAAAATCTATCGAAGCCTCTGACTTCATATGTAAATAGACTGATATGCAAAAGTTTCTGTATCAGAATAATAAAATTAAAATATTTTATTCAAGTCT
>NW_015387860.1:14141-18961 GCF_001527695.2 Protobothrops mucrosquamatus
ATTATTTAACATAAAATCATATAATGAAAACGAGAAAAAGAATTATTTCAGGAGCACAAATATAACCTGAAATCCAGTTTCCTGTTACATTTTTAAAAATCTGAAAATCTATCGAAGCCTCTGACTTCATATGTAAATAGACTGATATGCAAAAGTTTCTGTATCAGAATAATAAAATTAAAATATTTTATTCAAGTCTATATTATTATTTTTACATATAATTTTTATTCTGTAAAAGTTGTTACCTTCCAACATTATATTCAGAAAACATTCTAGAAAACATTTATGTGATAAATTCACAAGGGTTTAACACAAAAAAAAGTTTAGCATAAATTTGGCCTATTAAATTTAATATGGTTTTTCTGGAGAGATTATAAAGCTTCATAGATAAGCTAACAACAGAAAAATCCTAAGCATGTTAATTTAGAAATAAATCTCACTGAATATGAATGTGTAAACTGTGTTGGATATTGAGGATTTCCTTACCACAGTCATTTTGCTTCTTCATTTCCTTTGTTTAGAGAGATGTGAAGATCTGATAAGTATATTCAAGGAAATGTGAACCATAAAAGTGAAACAGAATTACACATATTGACAGTATACATTTGACAGTATATAGGCAAATAGTAGGTAAGTAGGTAAAGCCAGATATTTGTAGTTTTAAGTGAGGCTACTAAAAGCCAGCATGCATTGTCAATATGGAAGCTTATTTTAAATTATTGGTAAAGCATTGAATGTATCACACAAGAATATCTTGCTTGCATTAAAGTAGCATGTTGGGGAAAAACTTGTTTAATTTTTCCAAATAATACAGAGCTTGTACATTATTAGGAAATTAGAGAAATCTTAATGCCAGATGTGGTTCACTCTGTGAACTAATGAAAAACAGTATAGGAATAATCATAACAAGGTTCTGGTTAGCTAGTAAATTTGAAGATGTGGTCAGGCTATTTTTACTAACAAGGCTGTAAAGAACCTTTATTGCTCTATCTCTGGAAATTGATTTTAATTAAAGATACCCAAATATAATCATGCATTTGTTGAAGGAAAAATACATGTTAGCTACCCTAAATATACTCTGTTTAATCTAGGTGGTTAAAGTTCTTGCATTTGGAGATTTGGAGAACGTGAAAGGTAGAAGGAAATGCATAAGCTTAAATCTGCTTAGGTTTATAAGAAAGCTAAAGGTTTCAGAGAATGTCGAGAAAACCAGTTACGGTAACTAATCTGCATAGAATCTTGAGAATGAATGAATTCGGAAATAATTTGGTCAAACCATTTCAGGCTTGTCTTGCTATTAATTCTGTAGCACTTCAGGTTTGTTTTATCCTCTTTAATTGCCTCTAATAATCTGCCCATTGCTGGAAGAACTCAGTTTCCCTCAAAACTGTCATTTCTTTAGTGTTTGCTTATTTTTCAAATGCCATAGTGCACTCCACCGAGGTCTTTTGTTTCTGAAATGTATGTCATTTGCAATATTGTGAAGAGACCAAGAAGAAGCAGTCTACAATAAAATATATAAAGTGGAACAGCAATAAAATTGTTTTGGATTCATGGAACGATGAAAGAGAATTTAGTCAGGTGCAGGGCTTCATATAACTCATATCTTGTCAGAACAATGCTGCCTTTTATCAACTGGCCAACTATTTTTTAGGCAGGCATTGATTGTGTGAATGGAATTCATCAGCTGAACACGTCAAGAGCAAAGAATTGTCCTTGCTGCAAGGACTTTCATGACAGTTGAGAATGAATGCAAACACAGATGACAAAATGATGCTGCTTTATCAATGGCTCTCGATCAGTGGAAAACAACAAGGAGAAAAAGAGGAGGAGGGAAGAAGAGGGGAAATTGCTTATCTAAATCTTGAACTTCTATTATGTGATTGGTTGATTAATACCTTATTTGGAAGGCAGGACAAGAAGCGCCTGAAGGCAGGACAAGAAGCAACGGGTGGAAACTAATCAAGGAGAGAAGCAATCTAGAACTAAGGAGAAATTTCCTGGCAGTTAGAACAATTAACCAGTGGAACAACCTGCCTCCAGAAGCGGTGAATGCTCCAACACTGGAAGTTTTTAAGAAGAGACTGGACAGCCATCTGTCCGAAATGGTGTGGGGTTCCTGCCTGGGCAGGGGGTTGGGCTTGATGACCTCCAAGGTCCCTTCCAACTTTATTATTATTATTATTATTATTATTATTATTATTATTATTATTATTATTATTATTATTATTATTATTATTATTATTATTATTATTATTATTATTATTATTATTATTATATGAATATATGGGAAAGCTATGGAGATACAGAATTTTCATAAATGTCCAACAGCTGTATTTTTGAAGTAAGTTTTCCAAATGTTGTCACATAAAGTTCCTGGCTTTAATTCTTTAAATTTTCAAGAATAACAATGCATCTTTGATGCATGAAGACATGATGTCTATCCTCTTGTGGCATGTCAAATGGAGGCTGCTGCTGATAGTAGATTTGCTTCTGGGATAGTATTGTCTAAATCAGTGTTTCTCAAACTTGGCAACTTTAAGATGTGTGAATCTGAACTTCCAGAATTCTCCAACCAGCCATGTTGGCTGGGGAATTCTGGGAATTGAAGCCTACGTGTTTTAAGGTTGCTAAGTTTGAGAAACACTAGTCTAAATTGTTGTCTATTGCTTTGTATGAGAAGCTGACGCAAAACAATAGAAAACTTTATTACTTGGTACTAGAATAGAAGGTAAAATTTATGTTAGAAATTTAATTAAAACATGGCTTCATTTCTTAAAATTCTAGTTGTTTTAACTGTTAAATTGGTGAGAATCTAAAAGATGCTCTACAATTAAGTATGTGATCAATTTTATTTTTATTTTCATTATCCATCATTGGATAATAGATATATCAGAAAAACTAATCCTTTTCAGAATTAATAACTGACTTAGGCCATTCTTCAGCAATGGCGAATAACCACTTCTACTCAACTTAAACAAATAAAAGTGATAAAACACAGATGCAAATGAAATTCTGAAAAGAGAAAAATATATAAGAGCATGAGTAATTATATTTCAAGAGAAGCAAAAGCAAGGAGAAGACAAAACACTTCCAGGGCAGTTACGGATATTTAGAAAGAGAATATTGATACCTTCTGATTTCCTAAATTTTGATCATAATTTCAAAAAAGCAGCAATCCCTATCTACTAAACAAGATGAAGATGAAGAAAATTATTGTTCATAAAAGTGCCCAAAAATATAACAAGTACTGAGGAATTTGCAAGGGAGTTGGTGCATTGTGGACGAGATCTGCTAATTTTTAAGATGGTTATTTGATTGCTTGTGTGGAGATATGTATTTTTTTGGCTGCAGAGATGTTTGCGTCTTTGCTGAGCAGATGGTCTGAGCTCATCACCAGGATAACAAATAGAAACATAAATTTTTCAAAGGAGGAGAACTGAGAGAGAGGAAATTTGACTTACCTCCAGAGATTAAGCTTCAAAGGAAACCAGGACTTCACACCTCTAGATATATACTATAGGAGGATCCTTTTAGATTCATATAATATAAGAGCTAGAAGGGAAACTAACTAATCCAACCTGATTTTGCCAGAAAGCAGGAACCCAAAGAGGCACACAATCTCTGGCAGAAAAAAGAGAATGATAATAATAAAGAATGCAGTTAATCAGTCATCCAGTAAAAGGAGCTCAAGACAAAAGCAAATTATCAACTCAACAGGAATTTCTTTAGATATTTTCAAAATTGAAAACCAGCAGCTGATGAGTTAGATGACAAAGGGGTTAAGAAGACTGCATAGAAATGATAAGAATGGTGTGCATTTGTACTATAAATTAGATATAAGATAATTATCCAAGCCAATGCTGACTTTATCTCAGAGTGAATCAGAAGAACTAAAGCAAACTGCAGTAGCAGGAGGACAGCTTGAAATAAAAAATCAGGATGTCTGCATTTGCCTTTAATTCTCCTCTCCCCTCCAAGTAGGGAGTAGAAAAGGAACTCATCAAATTTGCAGATAATACTACGGTGGCAGGAATAGTCAACACCCTGTACAATAGGCTCAAGATCCAGATGGATCTTGACAGACTTGAACACTGGGCCCTAACTAACAAAATAAAAATCATCGTAGAAAAAAGTAAGGTCTTACACTTAGACAAGAAAACCCAAAAGTACAGGTGCAGATTAGGTGAAACCTGGCTTAATAGCAGTAACTGTGAGAAGGATCTCCTAGTGGACAATCAATTAAATATGAGTCAGCAGTGTGCGGCGGCAGCCAAAAAAACCAATGCAATCCTAGGTTGCATACCATTCTATAAAGCAGTGGTTCTCAACCTTTTTAATGCCGCGACCCCCAACCGGTCATAAGTCGAGGACTAAACCGGTCGTAGGTCGAGGACTAAACCGGTCGTAAGTCAAGGACTACCCAACCGGTCGTAAGCCAAGGACTTTCCCTGCCTGGGAGCGCCGCGCATGCGTGGTTCCGCCCCCTGCGCCGGCCGAGGCGTAGCTGGCAAGCGGCAGACACGGAGCAGGCCGACCACCAGCTGGCCCAGCTCAAGGGAGGTAAGGCACCCGCCGGAAAAGGGGAAAAAATGGCAGAGAGCCTTGCTTGGCGACCCCCGTGAAATGGTCGATCGACCCCAAATGGGGTCGCGACCCATAGGTTGAGAACCGCTGCTATAAAGCCTTAGTAAGGCCACACCTGGAATACTGCATCCAGTTTTGGTCACCATACTATAAAAAGATGTTGAAACTAGAAAGAGTGCAGAGAAGAGCAAAAAAGATGAATAGGGTACTGGAGGCTAAAACATATGAAGAAT
>NW_015387860.1:19158-20488 GCF_001527695.2 Protobothrops mucrosquamatus
GTGAAATGGTCGATCGACCCCAAATGGGGTCGCGACCCATAGGTTGAGAACCGCTGCTATAAAGCCTTAGTAAGGCCACACCTGGAATACTGCATCCAGTTTTGGTCACCATACTATAAAAAGATGTTGAAACTAGAAAGAGTGCAGAGAAGAGCAAAAAAGATGAATAGGGTACTGGAGGCTAAAACATATGAAGAATGGTTGCAGGAACTGGGCATGGCTAGTCTAGTGAAGAGAAGGATCAGAGGTGGCCTTACAGCAGTAGTATAGTATTTGAGGGATTGTCACATAGAGGAGGGTGACAATCTATTTTTTAGGCACCCAAAGACCAGACAAAAAACAATGGATGGAAACTGATCAAGGAGAGATTCAACCTAGAAATAAGGAAAAAATTTCTGACATCGAGAACAATCAATCAATGGAACAGCTTGCCTTCAGAAGTTGTGGTGCTTCATCACTGGAAGTTTTCAAGAAAAGACTGGACAGTCACTTGTCAGAAGTGGTATAGGTGGGTCTCCTGCTTGAGCAGAGAGTTGGACTAGAAGACCAACAAGGTCCCTTGCAACTCTTATTATTGTTATTCTGTTATGCAAATTCAACAGAGAGATGCACAACTGCTGAGACATTGCAACTCCACATTTGAAAGACCTATGTCTCTTAAAATGGAGAACAGGCGCATGGAAAAAAGGCCCATTCACAAATTATGCCTAACTTCAGCCCAGCAAATGGAAAGATGTCCTTTTCTACAATTCTGGATAACCCCAGCTGAACCACAAATAAATTAGTTCACATACAACACAACCTAAACCACAGAAACTAATGGGGGACTACAAAGGTTCAGAGTTACTTCTGGAAAATGTGGAAAACCTCATATGGTAGGACCCTCAACTGCAAAAAAAAAAACCCTATAGCAATAAAATCCTCCTTTGATTTACCTGTGTCACTGAAACTGCTCAGCTGCTTTCTTTTCATCAGGCTTCTAGAGGCCAGATGACAGATGAATAGACTGAGGATTTTGAAAGAGTGAACTAGCATGCTATTAAATCATTCCACTTCCTCTGGCTGTCAAAAAGTGCCATGAATTTCAGTCTGAAAACTTTATTTTTTTTCAGCACACCAAGTAGTGCTTTTTTCCTACAAAAATGGCAATGTGTTAAAATGCTATTTTTGTTACTGAAGTGACAGAAGGATGCAAGGGTTAATATCTCTAGTATGATCTGTGATTCATTCTGTTTTGATAAAAAGAACAAGCACATAGACACAGCCATACTGCTTTCAAAGAAAAATACATGAGTCATTAGTAGACAGGAGGTTTTGCAATCTAGAAGTG
>NW_015387860.1:21057-30973 GCF_001527695.2 Protobothrops mucrosquamatus
AAAACTGGATGCAGTATTCCAAGTGTGGCCTTACCAAGGCATTGTAAAGTGGTATTAATACTTCACGTGATCTTGATTCTATCCCTCTGTTAATGCAGCCCAGCACTGTGTTGGCTTTTTTGGCAGCTGCAGCACACTGCTGGCTCATATTTAAGTGATTGTCCACTAGGACTCCGAGGTCCCTCTCACAGTTACTACTGTTGAGCAAGGTACCCCCTATACTATACCTGTACATTTGGTTTTTCTTGCCTAAATGTAGAACCTTACTTTTTTCACCATTGAATTTCATTTTGTTAGATAGCGCCCAGTGTTCAAGTCTGTCCAGATCCTCCTGTATCCTAAGCCTGTCTTCTGGAGTGTTGGCTATTCCTGCCAGTTTGGTGTCCACCTTCCTTAGACTCTGGGCTCTCTCTTCTTTTATTCCTTATGTCTCTTATATTCTGCAGATTCCCCTATGCCTACCTTCTTCAGGTTCATCATATAATCTGCCTGTCTCATCCCATGCAAGATATTCTTCTTGAAAAATATTAAATTGAGAAAAAAAACATCATTATTAATTAAGGTAAGTCATTAAACGTGACCCAGCAGTTCTCATCTGTCAGGTGTCCACTGATCAAATTATGATGCCATCTTTCTAAATTTTGCGTAGAGTACTTTGGAATAGGGTTCTCCCTAAACTGAATTAAATAAATACCATTCATCCAGGTTTTGTTATCAGCAAACAAGTTGTGCAGGGTTGTTGTTTTGTAATTTCAAAAATGTGAAATTGAAAATAGAAAAGTATATAAAAACGTATTAAATGTACAGTATTTGGAAGTGATGCCTCTCTTAAGTTTCTTTTCTCTCTTACAAATTGGCTGCATTTGCACATTAACATTATTAAACCTGAATTAAGCCAAGTATCTGGGTTTGCACATCAGATAAAATACAAACCAGATTCATATTGTAGCAGAAACTAGCCAGCTGCATTTTAGTCTAACAAGCTATACGTCACTTGCCTTAGTCTTTTTAAACCTTATTTTATGAATTAATATTGCTTTGCCCCAGTTTTATAAAATATGTTTTTTGAATTATATTTAACTACTAGAAATTTTGGTAAAAACCTAGTGAGTTTTAACTGATTTTAATTTTCCAGTTTACAATGAGTGCCTCTAAAATGGTTTATGTCATTTGTGGATTATGCTAGCCCTATCAACATCCTGATGTCTAGGTTGCCTCCCCATAGTGTAGTAAAATTTGGACAATAACTAATTACAGTATGTTTATATAAATTTTTGGCCTGCTTTTGGGGTGATTACAAATTACAAAAATTAAGATTAGGAAACATTAAAACATCAACATTTGTTTTGTGCCATGAGTGGATCTGAAATTACAGTATCTATCTCTTTTTTTGTAATGAACTCATTTTGTTGAATTATCAAAAGCATGTGTGGGTTGAGTTTGTACATTGCAATCTAGCATAAACTGAGTGGTAAGGGTTTTTTTTTTTTTTTTTAGGGGCCACTTCTCCCTAATTTCACCTAGCAGTCCCATTGGCTCTGGCTGAAGGGGCATGTTGCAGGTGCCTAACATTAGAGAGTATCATCTGATTGGATCCAGGAAGAGGGCTTTTCTGCTACTATACCTACCATTTTCCCCAAGATTAGGATGGTGTTCTGAAAGGCCTGAAGACCTGTCTTGTCCTCGCTATCTGGTCAGGGGATCAGATAGTGGTAGCCTTATAAATGGTTGTACTGTTCCTAAATTGACTGTGCTTAACCTTTTATGGTTATTTTTACCTTTTTTTTGGTATTGTGTTTTAATTTTATAAGCTGCCCAAAATTACGTGAGATAGCATTTATCTAAATCAAATCAATAAATAAATTCAGTTACAGTGACAATGGGTGCCCTGTTGGAAAGATCTAAAGCACCGGATTAAAGCAGAATTCCCTGGAGAAAATCAGTGTGGGTGCTAAGACGTGAAATGACTTGATAGCACATTATCATCAACTTCAGTGCAAAGTTCACTTGAATCAAAGGGGTAAGAATAGCTTTTTCTAAAAAGGAAGACAATTCAGGAATTTAAGAGAAATAAGATCTCACTTTAGGTTTAAATACCGTAAACAGATTGTATATATCTTATTTCTTTAAAAGACTTCTTACTATGGCTTCAGTTCTATATTACCAAACATTGCAACATTTCCATTTTTGAAAGATCTGGAAGAGGTATGATTTATTTTCATCATTCAGTTTTGGACCATTTACTTTGGCTGCTTTGCTATTAAAAACAGACTTTAAAAAGAGGCTCTTAGTTTATTTTCTAAAAGTAAATTGGGGCAGTAAATAAAGGTTATTTTTAAAGCTTTAAAAATTCATAATCTGCATCTTTAAAAATGCTAGGGCATTGGAAATTTAAAATACACTGGTAACTGTGCAAACACGTAAACAGATAAGCAATTATGCGCAGGAATTGCTTTGTCTACTAAAATTTGCAATCCAGAATTGTCTAGAGACTCCTCTGGCACTAGCACATGAGCAGCTATTTTTAAATAGAAACTACATTGGGCAGATATGTATGTCAGGGGGAAGGTAGTCATTCTACTTATGCCCCTAATATATCATTAGCAGAATGTTCCCTTTATAATCTAAAAAACCCCACAATTTTATTTATACGTAGTCAGAAATAAACACAACTTCTTTATTAGGTCACCTTGTCACTACTCAATTAGACTACTATAATGTATTCTACATGGGGCTGCCTTTAGAGGTCATTGCATTTTATCCAAAATGCAGTGACCCATGTATTATCAGGCATTCAGCAGTCAAAACTTATTAGATCCATGCTGCAGAATCCATGTTAGCTTCTTGTGCAACTTAAAGTGCTAGTGTTAACCTATAATGTTCTTTATGGTTTGGCATACAGGGCTACATGAGAATCGCTTACACTGATTTGAACTTGCCAGGAAAAGCAAGAAGTGCGTGGTTCTCCTCTCTGAGGAGGTGTGGGCAACCGAGACACAAAAGGGCTGTTCTTTATGTTAAACTAACCCTGACTCTAGCTGCTTTCCAAAAGCATTTAAAATCAACTCTTCTAGATAAGGCTGAAGCTTGATGCCTGCCTTCTGTTTTTCTTGGATTGGATTTTCTGGTTTGTGTACTTTGTTTTTGGATGTTATTAGATTGTGGTTACATTTATGAGATGGGTGGCTATATAAATTAAATACATAAATGTTTCAAAGTCGGTATTTTGTGAAACCAATAACAATCCTATGGGAGCATACCGGCATAGATGGAAGAAAAAATTAAAGTCTCTCAAGTCTAGTTGGTTCATTAACTTCCTGGACAAGTATAAGGAAGTAGTCCGCCATTGCCTTCATCCATACTGTGGACAACACCCTGAGCTTTTCTAGACATTTCCCAAGTCCCAACTAGGTCCAATCCTGCTTAACTTTCTAAAATAAGTGATTATCCTATGGGCTCAAGGGTGATTTAAAAACAAAACACTCTTGTTTGAATGGTCTGTTAAGCAAATTCTGCTTATTTAAAGAGAAGACAGCAAAGCATACCCAAACATTTAAATTCATGTATGTACAAAAAACTGGAGAGTGTTTTATTAAAACAGTTGAAATACACAAGTGTTATCCAGTTTGTAGATAAGAACTTATAAAGCCAATAAAGTATGAAAGTCAGTATAATTTAAAAACCTGATAGTTTTAAAAGTTGGACATTTTTTCTTTTAAAACTACCATTTTTCATAAGTTTCTGAAACACTATCAAAGGAACAATACAACAAGAAAGTTTAAAGTAGTTCTACATCAGATTAGGTGACACAAAGTTCATTAGGTTAGCAGGAAATGACCTAATGATTCTAGTATAATCAGTATAAGACAGTATCCATATTTTCAGGCAAGGATAGGAAGTTACCTTTAAGTACTGAAAGTTACCTTTAAGTACTGAAACAAAATTAGCCCCAAGTCTCCCTACAAAGAAGACACAATTCAGTTTCTCCATCTCCACTGCTCTTGAAAGACAAATATAATAATACAAGATTCTGAAGTCATCAAAAAATAACTTTACTATAAAATTTTGCTTTGACCTTTTATCAAATTTTACATAAGGAATAAAATTGCTAAACCTTTATCAAAATTGGGAAGAGTGGGAAGAAAAACTAACACAAAAATTATGGCCTTTAATCCATGTCAGAATTATCTGTAGAAATTCAGAGCAGAGGAAAAAATGGAACCTGTCTTGTTTGGGGGGTTTTTTTTCCCTTTCCTACCCTCCAGAGACACATAAAAGACCACCCCCCAGACCAAATCTGAATATAAATACCCTATTTTAACCTATTGGTTTGATGAGGCCAAGAGGTTTGCTTAGATAATCATTAGCAAGTGCACATGCCAGAATAAGCATACACATTTTTAACTTTTTTTCTTTTTTAAGGAAAAATGAATTATATCCCCAAGTTCTTCAGATCACACAGAATTGTGCCTTGAGTATTCTGGATACTTTGGCAGCAAAAGAAGTGAGATCTGAAACAGACTCTAAGTTCCTTGTTGAAAATGAAACAAAGAATGGGGTTGACTCCTGCCTGGGCAAAGGTCATCCAGACAGAGGTGGTCAAATAAATCTGGGGAATTGTGCTGGCTTTGATGAAGACACGTAAATAACAAGTCACAATGTAAGGAGACCAAAGAAGCAAGAATAGGAGGGTGATCATGTAAAACATCTTGCAAATCCTCTTCTCTGTTTTAAACTCCTCTAAGACCAGCAGTCTCTTGATCTGGCTATGAGTAGTATTTTGTCGGATGCCCACCAAGGTAGGAGGGGTAGGACCCCGGCCAAAGCCAGCTGTCCAGTTAGCAGCTGCCTGACCAGTAGCTCCAGGCCCATGGAAAGTCCAATTCTGGCTAATGGCTGGTACCAATTGGGCCGGCTTCATTTTGCGGTGGCTATGAATGAAGAAGAGGAGCTTGATGTAAACCAGATGGGTGGCCACCATGACGGTAGCAAGCATGAGCATGAAACCCAGGGTGTCATTGGCCTTGACGTAACGGTGCTCAAAGATGCACTGCTCCTCCTCACGGATGAACTTGTAAGTGCCGACGTCAAAGACAGGGGGGAAGGCCATGGCCATGGAGAGCGTCCAGACCATGAACACCACGGCCAAACAGGTCCAGCCAGTCATGCGCTTGGCATAGAAGCGGTGATGGGCAATGGCCATGTAGCGCGTCACCCCCACGCAGAAGAGCAGAAAGGCGGCGTGGAAGCAGAACAGCACCGACAGGAAAGCCAGCACTTTGCAACTGAGCAGCCCATGGGGCCAGAAGCCCGCCCCACTGTGCACCGAAAGCATGACGAAGGGGAAGCAGGCCAGGGAGCGCAAGCCATCTGCCAGGCACAGGTCCAGGAGCAAGTAGTAAGGGGCCCTGTGCAATTGGCGGTCCTTGAGGATGAGCCAAGCAAACAGCAGGTTGCCAGCAAGGCTGAGGCAAAGGATGAAGCCCAGGGAGGCCAGCTTCAGGCCAGAGGCGCCCAGGAGGCTGCCGGGGCTGGGCAGGTGGGGGCTGCTGCTGCTGCTGCCCAGCTCGCTGGAGTTCGCCATCTAGCAGGGCCGGCGACAGTCCCCTTCTCTCCCGACGCTCAGGCACAGCTATGGCGGGGGCGGGGTCGAGGCTGCTTCTTCAACGGCCGCCGCCGACTCGCCCTGCCGGGCTCTGCTTCAGGCTTCAACCGCCCAGAAGACAGGCTCCCGCTCCGGAGCCCCTTTTGCTGGCACCCATGTCCCTCAGGAGACCTCCTCGCGTCGGGGAGCCAGAGCCCCCCCCCCCCGCTCTCTTCCCGCCTCGCTTTCCCTTCCTCGGCCTCGCTCCCAAACCGCAGCGCCGTCCTCCCGCACAGCAGCGACGAGCTCAGGCTGCGCGCAAGCCAGGCGCCCCCCATTCCGGCATGGTAGGCTGGCTTCAGCGTAGCCGCCTTCTCCGGCACCCTCCGCGCCGCGGGCTTTCCCTTCCCCTCGGCAGCCCGGCTGGCTCGCGAGACTCCCGCTTAATCCGGGGGGCGGCCATGCTGAAACTTTAAAACCACCCCCGGGGAGAAGGGAGCGGGCCAGGAAGGCTGGAGGAAGAGGAGCCACTCCCGCGCTTCTCCATTCCCCGGACCAGGGCGCGCGGTTGCCGCCACCAACGCCGCCGCTCTTTCACTATTGCGCCTTCCTCTTGGCGGTACCTTCTGCTCGCTTTTGGCCGTCACCCCCCAGAAGGATTCCGCGGAAAGGCTGGGCTCGCCGCCGCCGCCTCCTCCGCCTCCTGCTGGCCGCGGTCTTCCCAGACGGCCCCCAGCGAAGGGCGAGCACGCCCCGGCAGCTTGCGCGCGCGGGGAGCCCCAGGTCAGCTTCCAGCGCAGCCACCTTGTCTTAGTGGCTGCAGCTGCACTTCCGGTGGGCATGCTTCTCCGGGGACGACGGAGGGAGGGACAGGCTGAGCCTGCGCAAAAGGGGGGACCAGGGTCGGTCAGCGGCGAGCGTCGCTTCTTTCATTGCGGATTTCGGCCAGAGAACGCGTTAACCCCGCTGATATTCATGGGAGGCTCAGTGCTGGGCATCCGAGCCTTGCCTGCCTGCCTGCCTGCTTGCCAAAATCCATCCACCCAGCCATCTTCGAGACCGTCTTCTGCCGCAGATTGCCTCCCATCGACCGGTACGCTCCCACAGAGCGGGCCTCCTCAGGGTGCCGTCGGCCAAACAGTGTCGGCTGGCGACCCCCAGGGGGAGGGCCTTCTCTGTGGGAGCTCCCACCCTGTGGAATGAACTCCCCCCAGAGATCCGGATTATTCCGGATCTCCCCTCCTTCCGNTCCATCAAGCGGGATTGGCCTAGGGGGGGATTTTATAGGGATTTTAAAGGGATTTTATAATAGTAAATTTAATACAGGTTATTTAATATATATTTTAATTTGGCTTTTAGAAATATTTATTGTATTGCACTGTTTTTATTTACCTGTAAGCCGCCCTGAGTCCCTCGGGAGAAGGGCGGGGTATAAATGGGAAAAATAATAATAATAATAATAATAATAATAATCAGCATCCTCACAGATCAGGGCAGTGCAGCAGATGGCGAGGCACAGATGATCTCCAAAAACAAACCGAGGTTCCTGACAATAAACACACATAGTAAGCCACAACAGTGCCAGAATGATGTCATTGGGATCATGATTTCGTTGTACAAAGGATGCCATAGCGTGTGCAAGTTTGCAACAAAATGCCACGGCTGGGTGCTTTCCTCCTTCCCAAACACCACCGAGGTCCTGGGCCAGTTGCTGCCAGTGACCCTTCGTTTCCGGGCAACTTGCCCTTTAAAGGGCTATTCGCTCATCCTTTTTTTTCTGCACGAAACTGACTTGGCCGTACTCTCCCTTTCCCTCAAATATCAACGAGAATGAAAAAGAAGTGCCAATCAGCGTGCCGCAGAAGAAAAGGGGTGGGCCAACTGCTTTCTTGAAGCTGGTTGGTTGGCTCCTCCTCTCACTTTGCAGTTTGCTGAGACTCGAGTTCCCACTCTCAGCTGCCTTGAGCTGCCAGGGAAAAGATGAGCTATAAATGCAGTAAACAAACAAAGTAAATGCTGGGTTCATAGTTCAGCCACGTTTGAAAGACCACAGATCCATCTCTCCTGGTTAATATCTCTCATTTAACTGACGAATTCACTGCATGACTCCAGGCTGGTTGCTTGCTTGCTGGTCAATTTACTTTTTATGATACAGGTACAGGTAGTCCTTAACTTACGACCACAACTGAGCCAAAAATTTCTGTTGCTAAACAAGACAATTTTTTTTAATAAAAGTTTTTTATTTATAATACAATTAAAACAAAAATGGACATACGTGGCATTCCAGAGTAAATATTCCTAACAATTTGTTTCTCGTGATACAAAAGCTTAATACATCATCCTTAATCACTATATAAACCTCATTCTTCTACACAATACAATTATATATACAGTTATATGTACAATTATATGTATGTTTCAATCCTATCGTTAGCTTAAGATCCGAGCGGTTCTCCTTGATTCATACCAGCGGTAAAATTTGTCCCAGATTTCAAAATATTCCAGTTCTGTCTTATCTTTCAAATTTCTGTTGCTAAACAAGACAATTATTAACTGAGTTTTGCCCCATTTTATTATCTTCCTTGCCACAGTTGCTAAGCGAATCACTGCATTTGTTAAGTGAATTATGCGGTCATTAAGTGAATCTGACTTCCCCCCCCATTGACTTTCCATGTTAGAAGCCAGCTGGGAAGGTTACAAACGGTGATCACATGATCCCAGGACAGTGCAACTCTCATAAATACATGTCAGTTGCCAAGCATTCAAATTTAGGTCGTGTACAGTAATTATGGGGATACTGCAATGGTCATACGTGTGAAAGCCGGTCATAAGTCACTTTTTTCAGTGCCACTAATTTTGAACGTCCACTAAACAAATGGTTGTAAGTCAAGGATTACCTGTAGTACGACGGTGCTCCCAAAATATGCTTAAGAGGAGAGTAGAATTTTATATATAACTTTCTGTGCCCTCCAAAGATAGGGGGACCACAATGCTTTTATCATTAGCTTGGAGTCAGAGCTACTTCTGGTCCCTTTGAAAAGTTTCCAGAAAAGTGGTCACATTTGGTGTTTTGCAACCTAAACCAACAAATAGGTGACACCTTAAAGCAGGGGTCTTCAAACTTGGCCCTTTTATGACTTGTGGGCATGCTGGCTGAGGAATTCTGGGAGTTGAAGTCCACAAGCCAAAAAAGAGTCAAGTTTGAAAACCCCTGCCTTAAAGCTTAATAGATTAGTTATTATCTTAAATTTGTGTGAAATGTCATTTACATGAAAGAAGCTTGTGCAAAAATAAAAATTAATAAGGAGCCACAGCATATTTTGCTGTTCCTGGGCCTTTGATTTGTTTGCTGAGAGAAAAGACTTCAGACTTGACTTTTTATCAAATCTTATACTGTGTAATTAATAAAATTGCTTTAACTTAATCAAAGTGGGCATGATTAACACAAACATAAGATCTTTTAATCTATGACAGACCAAACTACAGGAAGTCCTCAACTTACAACAGTTTATTTAGTGATCACTCAAAGTTACAACAAAACTGAAAAAAGTGACTTATGACCATTTTTCACACTTACGACCAATGCAGCGTTCCTGTGGTCACACGATCGAAATTCATACGCTTGGCAACTGATTCATATTTATGATGGTTGCAGTGTCCCGGGATATGTGATCACCTTTTGCAACCTTCTGACAAGCAAAGTCAATGGGGAAGCCAGATTCACTTAACAACCATGTTACTAGCTTAACAATTACAGTGATTCACTTAACCATTGTGTCAAGAAAGATTGTAAAATGGGCCAAACTTCGCTTAACAAATGTCTCACCTTGCAATAGAAATTTTGGGCTCAATTGTGGTTGTAAGTCAAGGACCACCTGTATAGAAAATTTACTTGTCTAACTAGTGCCACAGATTGTACTGCTTCAAAACTATACAGAGGCAGAATTTCAGCAATGAATCCTTTTGCAATATGATTGAAGAGCCGGTGCCTATAGTTTATTTTAGAAATCTAAGCAGGGTGAGAGAAAGTCTCTGAGAGTTGAGCTTGACTTGAAGCAGATTTTACCATGACTCCTTATATTATAATCTGAATCATTGCAAAAGGAAGGCCACAGTTTATTGACAGCACACATCTTTGTATTACAAAGATCCAAGTCCCTCATGCTTATAAGTTGCGTTGAAAGATTCCTTACCTAAAATCTTGGTGAATCATTCCCATTTCCCAAGAAAAAATACTGAATTACATAGAATATAAATATACTGAATTACATGGAATGTAAAAGGAGTTTCTTGATATGTTATATCTTTTAATCTTCAAGACAGAACTCAAGG
>NW_015387860.1:31099-57125 GCF_001527695.2 Protobothrops mucrosquamatus
CTTTGTATTACAAAGATCCAAGTCCCTCATGCTTATAAGTTGCGTTGAAAGATTCCTTACCTAAAATCTTGGTGAATCATTCCCATTTCCCAAGAAAAAATACTGAATTACATAGAATATAAATATACTGAATTACATGGAATGTAAAAGGAGTTTCTTGATATGTTATATCTTTTAATCTTCAAGACAGAACTCAAGGGCTAAGAAGTGCTTTCTACTACAGAAACAGAAGAAAATACTACTACTACTACTACTACTACTACTACTACTAATAATAATAATAATAATAATAATAATAATAATAAAAAGTTGGAAGGGACCTTGGAGGTCTTCTAGTCCAACCCCTGATCAGGCAGGAAACCCTATATCATTTCAGATAAATGGTTATCCAATCTTTTCTTAAAAACTTCCAATGTTGAAGCATTCACAACTTCTGGAGGCAGGTTGTTCCACTGATTAATTGTTCTAACTGTCAGGACATTTCTCCTTAGTTCTAGGTTGCTTCTCTCCTTGATTAGTTTCCATCCATTGCTTCTTGTCCTGCCTTCAGGTGCTTTGGAGAATAGCTTGACTCCCTCTTCTTTGTGGCAGCCCCTGAGATATTGGAACACTGCTATCATGTCCCCCCTCGTCCTTCTCTTCATTAAACTAGACATACCCAATTCCAGCAGCCGTTCCTTATATGCTTTAGCCTCCAGTCCCCTAATCATCTTTGTTGCTCTTCTCTCTATTCTTTCTAGAGTCTCAACATCTTTTTTACATCGCGGTGACCAAAACTGGATGCAGTATTCCAAGTGTGGCCTTACCAAGGCATTATAAAGTGGTATAATATTTCATGTGATCTTGATTCTATCCCTCTGTTAATGCAGCGTAGCACTATGTTGGCTAATTTGGCAGCTGCAGCACACTGCTGGCTCACATTTAAGTGATTGTCCACTAGGACAATCTACCACCTATACTGTACCTCTGCATTTGGTTTTTCTTGCCTAAATGTAGAACCTTACTTTTTTCACCATTGATTTCATTTTGTTAGATAGCGCCCAATGTTCAAGTCTGTCAAGATCCTTCTGTATCTTAAGGCTGTCTTCTGGCTATTCCTGCCAGTTTGGTGTCATCTGCAAATTTGATGAGTTCCCCATCTATCCCCTCATCCAAATCATTGATGAAGATGTTGAAGAGCATTGGGCCCATAACAGAGCCCTGGGGCACCCCACTACACACTTCCCTCCATGTGAATGCAGTTCCATTGAGGACCACATGCTGAGTACGGCCGGTCAGCCAGCTACGGATCCATCTGGTGATGATGCTATCTAACCACATTTTTCTATATCTGTTTAATAGAGCATTTCCACAGAACAGTATTCTAATCTTTGGAAAAGCCAAGTAAGAAAAAGTTTTAAAAATTCTACCACCACTTAAGGTAAATTAATAACCACATAAATACAGTACCTTGACATTTTGACCACCATAAATAATGACAGAGCTGATAACATAATTATTGCTCCCTTTTTGTTGAATGTATTAAAGATTGATGTTACTGTATATAATAGACTAACTTAAGTGTTTTAAATTTGTTTTAAAAAAATTATTGCAATAATCATTTTTAAAAAAATCATTAAAAAAAACCAGTACAAGTCAGTGTAGACCTGGGCTGGAAAGCTAACCTCCTAGTTGTCATTCTCCCCATTTCTATTTCAAAGAATGCTTATGAGACTTATGTATGAACTAGGAGCATTCTTGTAAATGAAAATTGTTTTACGAATTCGTAATTTGCTGTATCTTTGCAAGACCTGTTTATTAATGCATATAGTATAATGTGGTTGGAGAAAATCTCCTGGCTAACAGTCTAGCAGCCTTCTCCTTCTCAGTCATTGTTTCCACTCAGTCAGGACACACTTTGATAGTCTCCAAATTGCCTTTATTAAGAGTTGGAAATATGACACATAATGTTTCTGTCAGGCAAGATCCCAGTCACTGTACCAGCAAGATTTTGTAATCACTTTCGCACACAGGATGAAAATCATGCTATAGTATAGTTAATATAATACATTATTCCATCTTTGATCATCTTCTGAATTTTCCTGTTTATAGCTTATCTTGTACATGCATAACAGAGCATCCTTAAGGACAGCCATGTTATTAACAACTGCAGTGATTCACTTAACAACTGTGGCAAGAAAGGTTGTAAAATGGGGTGAAATTCACTTAACAACTGTCTCGCTTAGCAACAGAAATTTTAGGCTCAGTTGTGGTTGTAAGTCAAGGACTGCCTGTATAAGATGGGCAGCTATATAAATGTTTTAAATAAATAAATAAATTAGTGGAGGTGAGCATTTAAAGATCACTTTATCCTTTGTTTCAAAAGTGTTTTTTATTTATTTTAGATTTATTACTACCAGGAAGTGGGTTCACAAGACAACAAATATAAACTAGGATCAATTTTCTGTTGCAGAAAAAAATACATAGTAATTGGGCAAATTTAAAGAGAATAGGAGAGGAATATTCTTCCAGTTTCAAGGTACTTTTCTATTACAAATGCTCTGTTAAATAACCTATTTTCAGTATCTCAATCATAGAACTAATATTTAGCTGGTGATCAATTATATTTATTTAATGTTAGTGAAGTCGTTTTTCAAAACCAGGATAAATTCTAGATTTGTTCAATTCAGAATTAGTTCATCTCGTAACATCATCAATTAAGATTAAGCAAAATTCTGACATCATGTTTGTAATTCAAACATTAATTGGACACCATGGTTGCTATTCAGATTTCAATCTTTGTCACTTCCAATCCATATGCCAAACTATTTGAAGGCACTCGGTAATTTGAATCATGTTGAATTGTAGTGGTAAACTCTTTTCATTTCCAAAACAATTCCCCTATTGTAGTTTAAGATAGACATTATTTCACTAAATGGTGTTTATAAATGGATCATTTAAATGGTTCATTCTTAAGTAGCAACACAGGAGCTGCATATTAATTCACTATACAGCCAGCTTTACCTTTGAATGTATTTTGATAACCATTCAGGTTTTTTCTGGTTATTGCATCTTAGTTTGGATATCTTAAAAAAAATGGCTATTTACTAGCCTGCACTAGAAGCCTCTTCTTTCATTGCTGCTCTCCTTCAATAGTTTTCTTAAATTTTGAGTAACCCCCAGGCCCTTTCTACATGCTTATTTTAACAGCTTTAAAAATCACTGGCCTGTGTTCCTAAAAGCAACATAGTGAAGCTAATGAGCTTGGGGAGATACTAATACATAGTAAACTTCTCAATCCAGTTGTAATTAGCATTCAGGAGATCACCGTTTCTTTGCTCTAAAGCTACTGTATTATTTGACTCAAGTTGTGTTTTTTTAAAAAATCCCCTCCAGAGGTGAACATTTTATATCTTGTAATTAAGTAAGTGCTTCATTACCTTATACATATGTAGAACACCAGACTGGAAGCATCTTACAGCTGTACTTAAGTATATCATAGGGAAGTAGATTTTTTTCATTCTTTCCCCATGGTCTATCTCACATATTATTAAGATACGAAGAGTCTGAATATAAATAAAAAAAAGGATGGCTCACATTGTAAAATATAGATCTGTTTATCATTTGATGAAAAAATGTCCTTTTTCAGAGTTTCTGCATTTCTGCAACTTTACTGCTGATTGTTATATATTGTGGGTCCTCCTGATATATAAAAGGAATATAGGTCAACAACAACAAATTTTGTTTTTTTTATTTCATAAACAGTGTAATTCAACATGCAATATTGAAGTCACTAATGTGAGTTCTGTGGCTGTACAAATCTGTTTAACAAACAGATCAATAAATAGTCACTGTGGAAAAAAAATGACCTCTTTGATTCCATAACTGTCTGTATCATCTTTGGCTGCAATAATTGGAACCAAGTGTTTTCTATTCATTGGTTTAGCTGCACATTGCTGTAAACAAATTTTGGCCTATTTCTTCAGGGTTAACTGTTTCAGTTTAGCAACATCTGAGAGCTTTCTAGCACAAACTACTTTTTTTAGGTCCTGCCACTATATTTCAATGGTATTTAGGTCTGGATTTCAACTTGATTGCTTGAAAACTTCAAATCTGTTGCTCTTCATTATATTAGATCAGGGGTCGGCAACCTTAAACATTCAAAGAGCCACTTGGACCCATTTCCACAGAAAAGAAAACACTGGGAGCCGCAAAACTTGTGCCCGCGGGAGGCGGGGGCTTGATTGAAGAGTTTAATTAAAAAGAAATAGAGGCTGCTGTGCATGCGTTCTCTCTCCCCCCTCTCCCTCCCTCCCTCCCTCCCTCTCTCTCCCTCTCTCTCTCCCCCCCCTCTCTCCCTCTCTCCGATCTTCTGCTCACACGGCAAGCTGGCCTTACGCTGTTCTCCAACAAGCTGACACACATTCTTATTGGGCTGGCTCTCTCCTGCCCTTGGTCTGCCAGTCCTCTTCCCCCACTAAGTAAGTAAAAGTGTGTGTGTGTGTGTGTGTGTGTGTGAGAGAGAGAGAGAGAGAGAGAGAGAGAGAGCTGCTGCTTTCTGCTGCTTCCTGCTTCCTGCGGAAATGCAGCAAAGGCAGGAGCCCTACCCAATAAGCTTGTCAGCTTGTTGGAGAACAGCATGAGGCCATTCTCTTTTTTACACACACACACACACACAGAGAGAGAGAGAGAGAGAGGGAGAGGGAGAGGGAAGGAGAGGGAGAGAGAGAGAAGGGAAATGCAAATGCCTTTTCTGTCTCTGTCTCTCTCTCTCTGCAAATGGCAGAGGAGGACTGGGAGCTGCAGTAGAAGGCTCAAAGAGCCACATGCGGCTCCGGGGCCGTGGGTTGCCGATCTGTGTGTTAGACTATTGGGATCACTGTCCACTGTTTGAGCCACTTCAGATTCAGCTTAAGTTGATGTACAAGTAGACTGTGACGTTCTCTGATAAAAAGGCAGAAGTTATGGTTCCTTCAATGATGGCAAGTTATATAGAGTCTTGAAGCAACTAAATATCCCCAAACCATGACATTGTTACCTTCATGCTTGACAATTGATATGAGGTTCTTGCAAAATTCAAAACTGTGTTTCTGCCAAATGTAATGATACCATGTCACTTGAAATGTCCTACGTTTGATTCATCTGCCTATATAATATTCCTCCACCTGTCTGGATGTTTATCTACGTGCATTTTGGAAAATTTAACACAAACGTGAGTGTTCTTGCTTCTTCTTGCTATTCTCTCCCAATTTTATCTATTCAGTGCTTTTTTGATGACACAGTCATGAACACTGATTTTAGGAAAGAATAGCCTCCAGATTTCTGGATGTTGTACTTGGATCCTTTGTAACATCCTGGACAATTTGATGCTGCACTTGTGGAACAATTTTGACTACTATTGGGAAGATGCATATTATTCCAAAAAATTTTCATTTCAAATTTATGACTGATTATGGATTAGTAGAGCTCTAAAACCTTAGAAATAGTGCTGTAACCTTTTCCAGGCTGATAGCATCATGAGCTTTTTGATAGAACCCTTCAGAAATATATTTTTAGCAGGCATGATCACTCTGTGAAATCTACAGGGTGATTACTGAGAAGTGGAAGCCAAAGTTTGTGAGTAATAGATAAGACATAATTGCCTCTAGTTATCCCTTTAAATGAAGGGGGACACATCGGAACACATGTTTGATTACTCTTTATGAAATAAATGAAAACCTTCAAAATTAGTGTTATCTGCTCGCTCATTCCCTTTATGTATAAGTAGAGCTGAAATGACTCTGATAAACATTCATTGACAGAGATGGATGAATTCAGAAAGTCAGATAAAGTACTTTTTTCACAAAAGTGTACATTTTATTTTCCTTTCCCATAGGTTTTTTTAAAAAGAGATATTGTAATTTGATGGAAAAGAAAACATAGTTTGAAAGTAAGATGAAGCACTTACTTTACATATAGAAAGTTCTAGAGCCAATATGTCCTTAGCATATTGAGTTAAAAGAGTTAAATAGTAGATGAAGTGTTTCTAAATTGATAAAACAGGATCTTTATATATCAGATATATAAAATTCCTTCATTGAAGTACAGATTACGTTCAAGGACTAAATAGATTCATCAGCTCTGGAAGCATTTAACTACTTATCAATATGACATATGAAGCAGAATGGAAGTGGAAGCAAGGAAGAAAAAAAGGCATAGCCAGAGAGGCATGGATGTGAGTGAAATACATACACAATACATACACAATCATACACAAAAGATGTTAAGAGTTTGGCCAAGTCTTGGCTATTTCCTTTCTACTGGCCCAACCGGGACAGTAAAGCAATTAAGGAGGAAAATATGATAAAGAAGACTGCTTCATAATCTTGGATGTTTTGCAAAATTCAGTTTTATCATTTGCAAAAATGTGTGAAATGAGCATGATATACAATTCATACTTTATGTAAGCTTACAGGTAATAACAGTTGCTATTTATCTGATAAAGTAGATAGCAATTTTAGGGCTTGTAATCTACTATTCTGAAATCTGATTTACAATTGTTTCAAGCAATGTATATTTTTGATGGAAGCCACAGCAGGCAGGAATGTTCACATTCAAAAAATGTTAAAGCTCCCTCTAATGGTCAGTTGGTGCTCTAGTAGTCCATGTTCTAAAATTTCCTTTGCTTGGTAGAGCTTTGCTTATTGGTATGTTTGGGGAGAAAAGGAGAATCCAAAAATTGGGCCTGCAAAGATAAAACTTAGCAATATTGAGCAGAGTAGTCAAGTGTATAATAATCATCTCTCAGGGAAAAAACAATCTAAATCAGGGGTAGTCAACCTTGGCTCTTTTATGACTCGGGGACTTCAACTCCCAGAATTCCTGAGCCAGCCATGCTGAGGGGAAAGTGAGAGGTTTCCTGGGAATTCTGGGAGTTGAAGTCCACGAGTCATAAAAGAGCCAAGGTTGATTACCCCTGATCTAGAGCCTACAATCTTGGTAAGGAACAGTTTCAGAGATTAGCAGATACTAACCCTCTATATGAAAATAATTCATTATATCCCCACTCTGCATACAGCATCTTCTCTTTCAGATATAGGGTTCCCTCAGCTACCTGAATTTACATCCTTAAAATTTAACCACAATGCAGTTCAGTTGTCAGGAGACCTAAGATCACCTCCTGGTTTTAGCAAAAAAAAGCCAACAGTATTCCAGGTGTGGTCTTACTAGGGTTTTATAAAGCGGTATTAATATTTTGCGTAATCTTGATTCTATGCCTCTATTTATACAACCCAGGATTGTATTAGCTTTTTTGCCATCTGCTGCACACTGCTGGCTCATAGTCAAGTGATCGTTCATTAGGACTCCAAGGTTCCTGTCACAGTTACTGTTTTTGAGACAGGTCTCGCTTAATCTGTACTTATACCTTTGATTTTTCTTGCCTAAATGTAAAACTTTGCTTTTCCCCACATTAAAATTCATTTTGTTGGATAAGGCCCATTGTTCATGTTTGTCAAGATCCTTTTGGATTCTGAGCTTGTCTTCTGGGGTGTTGGCTATTCCTGCCAGTTTAGTATCATCTGCAAATTTGATGAGTTCCCCATCTATTCCTAATCTAAGTCATTTAGGAAGATATTGAAGAGTACTGAGCCTAAGAAGGAGCATTGTAGTACCCCACTGCTTACTTCTCTCCATGTGGATGTAGTGCCATTGAGGACTACTCGTTGTTTATGGTTTGTCAGCCAGCTACAAATCCATCTGGTGGTGATGTTGTCTACCCCACCTTTTTCTAGCTTACTAAGCAGCAGGTTGTGGTCTACTTTGTCAAATGCCTTACTGAAATCTCAGTATACTATGTCCACAGCATTTTGCTGGTCTACTACTTTAGTCACTTTATCAAAGAATGAAATAAAATTGGTTTGGCATGATCTGTTTTTAACAAACCTGTGCTGGCTACTAGTTATAATTTTGTTTGCTTCTAATTGTTCACAGATCTGTTTTTGGATTATCTTTTCCAGGATCTTCCCAGGTATTAATGTTAGACTGATTGGTCTGTAGTTTCCTGGGTCTGTTTTTTTTCCTTTCTTGAAGATGGGAACATCAGCCCTTTCCCAATCCTCAGGTATTTACCCGGTGCTCCAGGATTTTTGAAAGATATGGTGCAATGGTTCTGAGATAACATCTGCCAGCTCCTTCATGTATGTAATCTGTCGGATCCCAGTGATTTATATTTGTCAAGGTCAGATAGGTGTTCTCTTACCATTTTCTTGTTTATTTTAATTTTTGTTTCTAGTTTTTCTTTTGCAGTAGTTTTTTTGGTATGTTGGGCTATAATTTCTTTTTGTGTGAAGACTGATGCAAAGAATGAGTTAAGCAACTCTGCTTTCTCTTTGTTGCCTGTTACTTCCTTGCCATCTTCTCTCTTTAGTGGACCTACAGTTTCCTTGACTTTTTTCTTGTTATTAATAACTAGCTGTACCCAGCCACGCGTTGTTGTGGCTCAGTCTGGTTAAATGGAAAAGAAAGAAAAGAGAAAGCGCACGTTTGTGTCACAGGTGTGACATCTATATAATAGTAGATATATAAAAACACGCGTGTATTCAAATGCAACGTTGTGTCAAAATTTCAAAGCAATCGGTGAAGAACTTTCGGAGATTTAAGATTTTGAACAAACGAACATTTACATTTTTATTTATATATAGAAAGATAGAAAGATAGATATAGATTAAGCCATACTACTTCAGACAGCTTATCCATCCTGGTTGGGAACATAGTAGGGTGGATGTTCAAATTGTTGATGAGGATTGCTTACAGTGATTAAAATCACATGGTATTGTATTTTTTTAAAAAGAAAACATGAAGGCAAATATACATGTCCCAGGATCCAATCTGGGTTGGTCTCATTCCAGTAGAGAGAAATTCCCTAAGAATGGGTTCCAGCAATGAGTCCAAAAGCTGGGAAGACTAAACCTGTGGTCCCAGTGACCAACCCAGATTGGTTCCAGCAAAGAAAACATGGTTCCCAGAAAGACAGAGTGGTATAATCTGTTTCGCAGGATTCTGATTATGGGTTATTGTAGCATGGAAGATATATTTCATACACCATCTTTTAAGGCTTTAAGTATTTTGTTAAATAGGAAGTAGAATCTGGAGATAGTTCTGATTAAATGGATTGTGATCCTTCTCTGATAATTAAATTAATAACAATGAATAAATCTGTCCTAATTATATAACTGTTTGTATGCTCCCTATATGTGCCAAATTTCAAAAACAGGACCAGTGGGCAACACTAGAAATACAATAGATATATTGGAACACAATTTTCTAGAAACACTATTAAATTAGTATGATCTTTTTAATGCAAGAACAAGGGATGATTAACCCAAAATAGCAAAATGTTTGAAATGTGATCCTGATGAACTCTGTTACCTTTCCTTAGAATCTTAAGGATAATAAAATAAATCCAGCAGGATATAACTTCTTGGATTTACTTTATAAATTAATGTATCAGCCCAGCTTTCAGCCCAGGGTTTTGTTTAGCAATTACACCTATATATCAACAAACGGGATGAGTATAAAGTAACTTATCTCCTCTGCCAAGAAAGGAAAAATTCAAATGCTGAGGTCATTTTGAAAGGCTGTAATGCTAATCAGTTTATTTCCTTCCAATATATTGGGCCTGAAGCCAATAGGAAGTTTAAAGTTTACAATGAACATTTACTTGAAGTAGATTTATTGAATTTAAAAAAAAATGAGATGATCCATAAGTTTGGCACAGAAAATCACTGTCATTTTACATTCAAGTCATCTGGCAGTATTTACCAAAAGTTGATTAATGCTGACTCAGGTTCTCCAGATGTTTTAAGTTACTATCAACATACAGCCTAACAGTTAAGCTAGCTGATCCACAGCATAGTTACTGTTTTGATGGGGAATGCAAAATAGCATGTTGTATGGTTAGGAGTGAAGCAAGAAGAAAGAATTTTGACACTAATTTTCAATAAAATCCATGGAAAATATTATATCCCAGGAAATTTACTAAAAATTTACATTTTGATAACATCAGGGTTTTTTTAAAAAAAAGTTCTTATTAATGTTTACTGTAAGATAAGATGCAAATACAAAACTTGAGAAAATATAAAAGAAAAGAAGAAAAGTGAAAAAGAAGTAAAAAAAGGAAAAAAGTGACTTCTATTTTTTCAGTGCAGTAGAATAGTAAAAAAAAAAATTAAAGCCTCAACCTTTAGCTTTACATTTCTAAATATTTTAAGCCATTACTATAACAACACAATCATTCTAATCAACAAAACCTAAAATTAGAATTTCATTTTTTTTCAGTTTCAGTTTCCAAGTACAAAATCCAGAAGTGGTTTCCAAATGGAAACAAAGCTAAATAAATTCTTCTTTTAATTAAAACAGTTTTGCACTTGAAGGTAACTTCAGTTCTTCAGGTCATTTTCTCCTTGATTAGAATAGAATAGAGCTGGAAGGGACCTTGGAGGTCTTCTAATCCAGTCCCCTGCTCAAGCAGGAGAACCTATACCAGGGGTCCCCAACCCCCGGTCTGTGGACCAGTACTGGCTGCACAAACAAGGAAAGCCCCATCTGCAGGATGCAGTCAGCACAGAAAACCACGCCCCATCCGGTCCGCAGAAAAACCTTTCTCCACATAACTGGTCCCTTGTGCCCTTAAGCTTGGGGACCTCTGACCTATACCATTTCAGACATGTGACTGTCTAGTCTCTTCTTAAAAATCTCCAGTGATGGAGCGACCACAATTTCTGAAGGCAAGCTGTTCCACTGGTTAATTGTCCTCACTGTCAGGAAGTTTCTACCTTAATTCCAGGTTGCTTCTCTCTTTGATCAGTTTCCAACCGTTGTTTCTCATTCTTCCCTCTGGTGCTTTGGTGAATAATGTGACACCCTCTTTTTTGTGGCAGCCCCTCAAACACTGGAATATTGCTATCATGTCTCCCCTGTTTCTTCTTTTCTTTAGACTAGACAAACCCAAGTCCCGCAGCCATTCTTTGTATGTTTTAGTCTCCAGCCCTATGATCATCTTAGTTTCCAAACTCTCAACATCTTTTTTGTGACCAAAATTGGCTGCAGTATTTCAGGTGTGGTCTTACTAGGGTTTTATAAAGCGGTACTAATACTTTGCATGATCTTGATTGTATGCCTCTGTTTATACAACCCAGGATTGTATTAGCTTTTTTGGTTGCTGCTGCACACTGCTGGCTCATAGTCAAGTGATCATCCACTGGACTCCAAGGTCCCTCTCACAGTTACTGTTTTTGAGCCAGGTCTCGCCTAATCTGTACTTGTACCTTTGATTTTTCCTGCCTAAATTTAAAACTTTGCTTTTCTCCACACTGAAACTCATTTTGTTGGATAGGGCCAGTGATGGGATTCAAATATGTGAACAACCAGTTCTCTGTGTGGATGCCACTTCCGGAAGTCCATTCTGGGCCTGTGCAACAAAAAATTACCTACCAGTTCTACCAAAGTGGTGCGAACCAGCTGAATCCTACCACTGGATAGGGCCCATTGTTCAAGTTTGTCAAGATCTTTTTGGATCCTGAGTTTGTCTTCTGGATGGAAACTAACCAAAGAGAGAAGCAACCTAGAACTAAGGAGAAATTTCCTGACAGTTAGAACAATTAATCAGTGGAACAACCTGCCTCCAGAAGCTATGAATGCTCCAACACTGGAAGTTTTTAAGAAGAGACTGGACAGCCATTTGTCTGAAATGGTATAGGGTTTCCTGCCTGAGAAGCGGGTTGGACTAGATGACCGCCAAGGTCCCTTCCAACTTTTTATTATTATTGTTGTTGCTATTGTTACTATTGTTATTATTATTTATTATTATCCCAATTTATAAAAGGGTGATCAAGACTGATTAGCCTAATTGACATCATAGCCAAAATGTATGCAAAAAATCTAGTTTACAAATTAGAGGATTAAGTAATCAATGATAATGTGTTTGCAGAATAACTGAGTGGGTTTAGAGCAGATACTTAACAATTGGTCATTGCTTCATTTTGGCTCATTCGATAAGTAAGTAAAATACTGTATGAGAAAAGGAAAATATTTGCTGTCTTTGTTGATTTTTGTGAAGCCTTCGACTCCATTAATAGAAACAAGCTTTAGACTAAATTGGAGCACTAAATTTGGACAAAAGATCACTGATGTTATGAGCCTAAATGCTCAAATTCTGGGTAGATTTATTCTAATACACCATTTACCACACGATATTCTGACTCTTAATGGGGTGAAAAAAAGCTATATGGTGGCACTACTCTTATTCAGCTTATTTATCAATGTTATTGTCTCAGCCCTGACTGGATAATTTTTCCCCTTGTAATTTTATTACAATTTGCAATCCAAACAATAAACTGGTTGATTGATCAAAAGCTGAAAACATATATTAAATAAATAGGCTAGGAATGGCAATGAGACAAGGAGAGGAAATGTAGTGAAATGTGGTGACACTAGTAATAGGAGTGAGATAATGTATCCATAGCTGAAAAATTATAATGCAGCTTTATGAGTCTGCAGTCTGGTGATATAGAAAAGCCATAGCACAGTGGTGGTGAACTTATGGCACGGGTGCCAGAGGCGGCACTCAGAGCCCTCTCTGTGGGCACGCGCGCCGTCGCCCCAGTCCTAGGCCTTCAGCTGGGTTTTATAAAACCTTTTCGTTTTAGGCCTCCGCCGCCGTGTGCAAAAAAAAAAAAAGGTTCAATCAATCAGTCAATTTCAACTTCTTGGGGCAAAAAAAAGATCTTGCAAAGTTGGAATTGATTGATTGAACTTTTTAGTCCCACCAGTCTGCCGTTACCAACGCAGCCACGCCCACCCAATGGGCCACGCCCACCCAATGGGCCACGCCCACCCAATGGGCCACACCCACCCAATGGGCCACACCCAGCCAGTGGCCACACCCACCCAACACCCGACGATGCATAAATGGGTTTGGGGTTGCAGTTTGGGCACTCGGTCTCTAAAAGGTTTGCCATCACTGCCATAGCATATGAAAATCACCTGCAGTTTCTTGAAATATCCCTTTATATTCAATGAAGTAGAAACTTGATAGCTACTCTAAAGATTCCCATGGTAAAAAAAAAGAGGAATGGGTAGCAGAGGATATGAAAAATATCTTCCTTAAAACTTGGAGAATTCTAGTGGGGTTTTAGTGGGAAATGGTACAGATTACTGATAAAGAGCGTAGAGTTTCTAGAAAAGATTTCTTATACAAAAGGCCAAACAAACTTTATTACCCTATGTATTTCTTTTTTTTCTCACTTAACTATCCCTAAATCTATACTCTTTATGTGTTTAATTCTATATGCATAATGTATCTAAATCCTTAAGGATCCTATAAACAGTTATCTCCTTTTTCTTCTATGCTTGCCTGAGCCATCCTTTAGCTACCTTAGAGTTAGTTGGCTTCTATTGCTAACCGGCCTTCTGTTATCATCAGCTCAGTGGTGCCTTTCTGAATTGCTCCCAAGGCATTGGCTTTACACAGTCTTTCATTCTGCATTGGAGCTGGGGGAACTGGGGAAGGGAGGGTCTGTTTGGTGGCTGTGAGCTGCCAGGCTCTTTAGTGGAAGTAGAGAAGGAGTGACTGCCAACTTGCATTCCCTCTTCTCTACTCTTCGGTTGTTGGCTCTATACATTCCTGCCAATTCGTCCTTTACCGCCAATTGCCTGCTGTGCTGTATCCGCTTCTCTGCTCTTACCTGCAACTTCTCCTGTTCTCCTCCACAATGGCAATCTCTTTGCCACACTCAGGTGCCAAAGGCCTCTTTCGCTTATATAGCTGGAGCCTCACGTGGTCCAGTGCTCCTCATGCTGCTTTAAAGTCTTGGGAGGGGGAGGGGAGGGGGGAGGAGGTAGAAAGAAAACAGGGAAGGATGGGCTTACAGTGACCATTTCCAGGGTCTTCTTCCACACAGCTCCTGTGGATGAAAACATGAAGGGAGTAGTGGTTTGACCTCTACTCCTAAAATATTTTCTTTCTGTCTAAACCAGGGCTAGGCAACCTTGGCTTTTTTATGCTGGCTCAGGAATTCTGGGAGTTGAAGTCCACAAGTCATAAAAGAGCCAAGGTTGCCTACCCTTGGCCTAAACCATTAAAACCCCTTTCTGGGGAATCTGTATTAAGATGGGGCACAGTTGAGATCTGGAAACTGTTACAGTACTAATGGGATATTTAGCCATTTTTAAAACAACAACAAACAAAAAAACCTAGGTAGTATGTTAATAGTATGTTGATGATACCCAGTCATATATCTCTCAACCTCTGGTGAAGTAAGCGATGCTGCCAATGTCCTGTCTCAAATGTCTAGAGGTTGTAGGGATTTGCATGGGGAACAATATGACCAGTAGTGCCTTTGCCCAGCTTTGACTTATACACCAGCTGCACCCATTCCTGCATCAGGAAGCTCCATCTTCATCCCTCGTACCTGGTCACCTTCCACATGGATTACTGTAATGTGCTCTACCTGGGGCTGCTTTTGAAAAATATCCAGAGACGTTAGTTGGATGCAGCAACACAGGGAATTACGTGTGCATCTTGTTCTGTGTATATTACACCTTTGCTCTACGAACTTCATTGGCTACAATTTTAGCTACCAATTTACTTCCAGATCCAGTTCAAAGCGCTGATAATAATCTATAAAGCCATACATGGCAATGGGGTCAGGTTATTTGAGAGATTACTTTTCCCCAGTAACATCTATCCATCCCATAAGGTCCAGTAGAAGAGATTTGTTGTGAGTTCCTTCCACTAGAGAATGTCATCTGGCAGGACCCAGGGGAGGGCCTTTTCTGATGCTGTACCCATCCTATCATTCCTCTTGGAGTGCAGCTGGCCCCAACTTCACTGGCCCTCCAGAAGAGCCTGAAGACCTGGATTTGCCATCTGGTTGGGGATCAGAGAGTGGTGTGAAGCCTATAAAATGGATGTATTGTTCTTGAATGTTTGCATTCTCACCGTACTGCACTGTTGAAGAAAAAGTCTTCATCATGGTTCAGTCCAAGCCGGGAATAAACAGCATGACGACTGCTTTAGGAAGAAGGTTGCAGTTTATTGAAGAGGAGAGCCAGACAGAAAGATGGCTCTGGAAGAAAAAGAGAAAAGAGCACATGTAGGGAATGGGTTTTTATACCCTCTGGGGCTCTTGAGGTTGTTTCCTGTTCCTGTTTGAGGCTTTGTATTTCCTGGGTCATGTATTTTGTCCTGTATCCCTTTGGCATCTGTGGGTTAATCCTATTATGTCCTGTCTTAGAGTTTGGGTGGGATATGTAGATTTTAGGTGTCTTTGTCTTCTTAATCTTCTAGCTGGGGGCCTCCAACCTTCCTGGATTATTTACATCTGCATTTCTACAGAGCTGGTTTCTGCTTGGGAGAGGGAAACTTGGGGCTATTAAAAAAAACTGGGTATGCTTTTCTGCCTCTTTAAGATCCTTTGAGGAAATATATTTTTCTGCCCTTTTAATATTTCCTTCTCTGTGGGGCTGACTTCCCACAGCACTGTATGGCTTTTAATTGTTTTTAATGTTTGCATGGCTGTTTTCACTCTTGATTTTTCTGGTACTGTAATTGTAAGCCTCCCAGATTCATAAATGTTAGATGGGCAGCCATATAAATTGAATAAATAAACAGATCACATTTGACAAGACATGTGCTTTGCAGCTTACCCTGTAGTCAGGACCAATCTCTGACTGTTTTCTTAAGAATACTTAATATCAAAGACCTGGAGAAACCATACAAATCCTACTTACTGTGAAGTCAACCCTTAGCCATGGAAATTCACAGAGTGTCTTTGTTGCAGTTATTCTCAATCTAATTCATAGACTAGTTGAGAATACTAATTACAGCTAGTCCTCAACTAATAATCATAATTAAGCCCAAAATTTCCACTGCTGAGCAAGACTGTTAAGTGAATGCTGCCCCATTTTATGACCTTTCTTGCCAGTTATTAAGTGAATCACTGCAGTTGTTAAGTTAGCCACATGGTCGCTAAGTCAGTCTGGCTTCCCCATTGACTTTACTTGTCGGAAGGTCGAAAAAGGTGATCACATGACCCTGGAACGCTGCAACCGTTATAAATACGAACCAATTGCCAAGCGTCTGAATTTTGATCATGTGACCGTGCTGCAACAATCGTTTAAGTGTGACAAATGGTCATAAGCCAGTGCTGTTGTAACTTTGAACGGTCACTAAATGAATGGATGTAAGTCAAGGACTACCTTTATGCACAGTTCCTTTTGCTCTTTGGAGGAAAAGCAGATATACATGTAATTAATATTATAAATAGGCTACACTATATCCTTAGACCACAGTCTCCCAAGACATTACAATTCTGATAGGTAACTAGTTCCATATAACATACTATATGGTTTACCTCATCACGGCAGATAGAGATCATGCCAGTTAAGCTGTTGTCATCCCAGGTTTCTCTGGGAAAGCCACTATAGGAGGCTTCAGAAAAGAGTACAACAGTGGTTTTATAATACACAATTCCACCTTCCTGTGTTGGAAGGTGCATTTGTCTATGACGGGTAGGCAACCTTGGCTCTTTTATGACTCGGGGACTTCAACTCCCAGAATTCCTGAGCCAGCCATGCTGAGGGAAAAGTGAGAGGTTTCCTGGGAATTCTGGGAGTTGAAGTCCACGAGTCATATAAGAGCCAAGGTTGCCTACCCCTGATCTATAATATGCTTGAGCAGTAATAAGCAACATAAGACCTCACAGCTAACCACAATCTTTGTGACTCCTAGAATTTTCTCCAGCCAAAATTGGTGCAAATTAACAGATGTTTTTCCCCCATTACAGGTAGTCCTCAACTTACGACCACAATTGAGCCCAACACTTCTGTTGCTAAGTGAGATAGTTGTTAAGTGAATTTTGCCCCATTTTATGACCTTTCTTGTCACAGTTGTTGGGTGAATCACTGGAAGTTGTTACAAAGCGAATCTAACTTCTCCATTGACTTTGCTTGTCAGAAGGCCACAAAAGGAGATCACATGATGCTGGGACACTGCATCCCTCATAAATATGACTCAGTTGCCAAATGTCTAAATTTCGATCACGTGACCATGGGGATGCTGCAATGGTCATAAGTGTGAAAAAGGGTTAAAAGTCACTTTTTTCCAGGGCTTCAGTAACTTTCAGTAACTTCGAACAGTCACTAAATGAACTGTTGTAAGTCAAGGACTACCTGTATTTTGAAGCCGGAAATACACAGCACCTGTTTACTAGGGCAGGGGTTCCCAACCCCCAGTCCGTGGACCGGTACCGGGCCAACAATCAACAACACAAACAAGCAAAGCCCCATCCATGGGATGCAGGCAGCACACAAAACCACGCCCTCTCCAGTCCGGTCCCAGAGGTTCTTTTTTCAAAAAGCAATAAAGAGCAAACTCCACCCAAACTAAGGAAAAAAATACCAGAAAGTTTTATTGTTCTAGCCACATTCCCTAGTCACTTCAGCCCTCCTTTTCTGCCTTGCAAGAGATATTGAGGGAAGACCTCAGTCAACAGGACATGTCCTCCCACTCTTGAGAACTGATGCAGTACATCAGGACTGAAAAAAAATCACCTTTTGGAACAATATATGAGGAATACAGTACTGCTGAAGCCATGTAAACTCTGTTATCATTAACTTATGCAATAGAAATAATCTATCACATAGTGGCATACTGCACCCCATTTATGTCTATTATCAGTAAAACTCATTCAGTTTCCATAGCAACAAGCATTAAGAAGCTTAGCTGATCTATCCTGAATGGGGAGCCCAAAACAAGTAAAACATGCTTTTGTAGAATACAGCACACTGCATGCATAGACACACACATACTTCTACACATGGAGGAGTGATTCTTAAGCCTATGACTGCCTTCATAATCGTGGTAAATGCTCTTATGCTTAACTTTCATTCTATGGATAGAAATTTATGAAAGAGTGATTCAACCTTGAAAATAAACCTAGAAAAAAAACAGTGGAACAGCTTGCCTTCAGAAGTTGTAGGTGCTTCATTACTGGAGGCTTTTAAGAAAAGACTGGACAGCCACCTATCTGAAATGGTGTAGGGTCTTCTGTTTGAGCAGATGGTTGGACTAGAAAACCTCCAAGGTCCCTTCCAGCTCTATTATAATTGATTGCTTGATAAGGAGAAATTTCCTGACAGTGAGAAAAATTAGTGAAATGCTAAGAAGAGACTGGATAGTTGAAATAGTATAATGTCTCTTGCTTGAGCAGAAGATTGGACTAGAAGACCTCCAAGATCCTTTCCAATTCTTATTCTATTCTATTCTATTCTATTCTATATTTCTGTTCACAAATTTGTATCTTCCAGGCATCATGTTTATGAACTCTGTATAAGGAAATGCCATGCAATTTCTGTATTCCCAACTCATTCCATAGCACAGAAAATTGTGTACAGACCAGTTTTATCAAGCCAATGATTCTTCCTGCTTTGAGAAAGGGTATTTCCCCCACCAAGTGAGTTGACACCAAATAAATCTGCAATTTAGAAAAACTATGTGTCTGCCTGGCTAGGATTCTCACATGCAAAAGCTTCCCTTTCCACTACAGCTCAACAGTACTTACTGTTGATCAAATATCCTAGTGAGCTTAGACTGTGGTTCTTACCTGACCCTTAGTGCCTTTTATATTGTATTCTCTTGCTGATTATGTTTTACACATTAAAGTGAAACAGAAATAATAAATAATACAGTCATTAGTTGGCCTCCACATACATCTGGCTAAGAATAACCAAAGTTGAAGTCCAATACATCTGGAGGGCAGGTAACAAGACAGGAAAGAATATAAGTGGTTATTAGAAGTAGAAGAGAAACTGCTACAGTAACAAGGAAAATTTTCTCCCAAACTTTTATCTCAATTCCCTGTTTATTAACCTTCTGTATGATCCAAACCACAAAGTGCTATAAAGGGAGCAAATACTGCATTACACAAGGAAACAGCTTCCAGAGCTATATACTTAAAAGCCAGATTACAAACAAAAATAAAATACTTTTGGAGTGTGGTTTTTCCATTTTTCTTTTGCCAACCACGCTGTTATTCATCTTTTTTATCCTTTTAGGCAATATAAAATCAAGAAAAAACTTCTAACAGAAAAAAATTTAAAAGTTTATCTTCCCCGGACAACTAGCATTACCAAAAAAAAAAAAAAGTCTCAGAGGCAATACAATCACAGCTGGATGTGGAAACCAACACCCCCCCCCCAGCTTTCCTCTTCCCAATAAAGCAAGTAGAAAAGATGGGGATCAAGGGCATTAATTTCTGTGATTAGTTTACCCAGAGTTCTCAGTGACAATGTGAGAACAGTAACAGGCTATTATGTAATTCAGGGGTTGGGAACCTTGGCCCTTTTATGACTTGGGGCTCATGAATTCTGGGAGTTGAAGTCCACAAGTCATAAAAAGGCCAAGGTAACCCCGATGTAAATGGTTCTGAGATTTCAGGAATGATAACCCACTATGTGGAAATCTTGTATTTTACAACAGAGGTCTCCAACCTTTTGGGCATCAGGGAGAGAGGTTTTTCCGTGGACCGGAAGGGACATGTTTTTGTGTGCTGCCTGCATCCTGCAGATGGGGCTTTCCTTGTTTGTGCGGATCAGTTGCTGGCATGCCGCGGCCCAGTACTGGTCCACGGACTGGGGGTTAGAGACCCGTCTTACAGTGAAGTCCTTGGTATAGCAAGATTGACACAAATGATCAAGAAAGCAAGAGTCACATAAACTTTCTTTAATAAGTTTCAGTGCCAAGAATTAGGAGTTAGAGATTCAGAATTTTGAAAACTGAGACAGAAACCTTTCATCCTTCTGTTATTAGCGAGTCCATTTTCACTGAAGGTCTTAAATCTTTTTCCTTAAATGCTTCCATGAAGGAATAAGACTCCATTTATTAGATAGGTCTTTAATGGGATCCTTCCATTGCCCAATTGTTTGTTTTTAAGGACTCTTTCCTTTTTAGCTTCAGCACAATCTCCTACTAAGACACTTTTGGAATTGAAGCTGTGAAGGTGATGATTCAATCAGAAATAGTAAAACTGAATTCACAGAAGTGGGCAGAAGTATTGATTGCCTTCTTCCGAAGTCTAAGAGGTACAAAGATATTGATCTATGGTGCAATCTATTCAGAAGTACATCCCATTGAACTGAAAAGGTTTATTCCAGTATGTAACATTTGTTGGCTCTGCTTCAAGTTAGAGGTCCACAGTTGAGTCATTTTAGATGACAAATAAAACCTTATGAATACACACAGTAAGCAGCATGCATAAACCAATAAGCCTCCACAGGAAAGGATACAGTCAATAAATAAAACATAAATTTGATTTACTGACTTGCTGACTCTCCAAAAGCCTATTTGCTTTAGTGGTTAAGGCACCAGGCGAGAAAGTGGGAGACTGTGAGTTCAAGTTCAGTTTTAGCCATGATAGCACTGGGTGAGTTTGGGCCAGTCATTCTCTCTCAGCCCAGGGTTGTTGATGTGGGAAAAATAGGAGGCAGATATGTTGGGTATGTTCAGCACCTTGTGTTGTAAAAATAATAAAGGCAGGATACAAACACAAACAAATAGGCATAATACCCATCTGTTACAAGTTACATGTGCGTAGATCAAAGCCTTTCACACTGCATTTTGGATGGGGGAAGGGGCAAAACTACAGAGTGAAACAGTGGGGGGGGGTCTCAAATCTTCATTTGCAGAATCCCCTGGACCAGTGGTTCTCAACCTTTTTAATGCCGTGACCCCAACCGGTCGTAAGTCAAGGACTAAACTGGTAGTAAGTCGAGGACTAAACTGGTCGTAAGTCGAGGACTAAACCGGTCGTAAGTCAAGGACTTTCCCTGCCCGGGAGCGCCGCGCATGCGTGGTTCTGCCCCCTACGCCGGCAGAGGCGTAGCTGGCAAGCGGCAGAGACAGAGCAGGCCGACCACCAGCTGGCCCAGCCCAAGGGAGGTAAGGCACCCGCCAGAAAAGGGGGAAAAAATGGCGGACAGCCTTGCTTGGCGACCCCCGTGAAATGGTTGATCAACCCCAAATGGGGTCCCGACCCACAGGTTGAGAACCAGTGCCCTGGACTAACACACTCTTTTGTAGCTGCTTAGTAATACCGTTATGATTGTTTATTTTCCAGAAATAAGCATCGTCCTGGGAAATAAGCAATTGAAGTTGTGCCTTTATTTGGGATTCTCCTGCTTAACCATGGCATGTGAGGTAGACAAGAATCCCACAGCCCGTGCCTTACAGCAAATAACAGAAAAATGCAACTGATCAAAATGAAGTACTGTATATTCTCTGTTGCCACTTCCTGGCTGTGTAGCATGAGATTTGTGTCTAGGGAATTTAGTCCCCTCTCCTTTGGCGAGAGAACCTCAGAGGAATAAATAACATTATTCTAAAAAAGGAAAAAGAGAAAGTAAACAATCTTGTATTGCTTTAAGGAGTCACATGTAAAAACAAGACCTTGACCAGCGCATAGAAAATAAAGAATAACCTTGGCTCATTGGATAATTAATCTACATTTACCCAAGTAACAGTTCCTTTGTATCAAACATTCATTTCTGATTCCGTTTTACCCATACTTGTTTGTTTTCGGGAAATCCTCAGCTTAAATAAGAGATTGTTAAGAGGACGGTCTCAATTTTCCACTTCTCTTCACCAGGCACTCTTATTTTCTTTCATTCCCTCAGTCTTTTCAACCGCACAGGAAGGGGGTTTGAGAGGAGCACTTGTGAACAACCTGGCCATCTGGAAGAGAGGCTGGGAGGCTGTTTTCTCCCACCAACATCCTTCTAGTCAGCCAGCAGAATGTCTATTGCAGTGGTAATGGGTGAGAAAAGGAAAGCTGGAGGGGCTCTAAAGCAGCGTTTCTCAACCTTGACAATTTTAAGGCATGTGGACTTCAACTCCCAGAATTCCACAGCCAGCATTGCTGGCTGTGGAATTCTGGGAGTTGAAGTCCACATGCCTTAAAATTGTCAAGGTTGAGAAACACTTCTCTAAAGCATAATCTCTTGACCCTGGGCAATCCCCACCTCTACCCCCTTTTTTATGGTTTTCACATCCTCCTAAGGTCAGATTCTCATTAAAAATAAATAAAACAGAGTCTGAGGAAGTTTCATGCATCTGTGTTGTTGTTTTTTAATTCTAAAATCCAAAAGCTGAGAAGCAGAGCTGAATGTTCTTTTTCAGCCATGTGCTCTCTTATTCTTCTTTCCTGCCAAATGCAATCCCAGGTCACAAAACAGAAAGAGACGAATCCATTTTTGCCTTAACAACTAGGCTGGAAGTTGCTCATCTATTCCTCCAATTATCTTGTATTTCTCAAAAAAATGTACAGAGTCCCCAGTGACTGATTCTAAAGCCTCTCTGAAGATAGCAAAACACTAGAAACGAATCTGGCAATATAGCAGTCACTTACCAGAGAAACTCAAAAAAGAAAACAGGCTGAAGATTGGATCAAGAAATTGTAGCAGAATTTTAATTATTAGAATACATTCTGCTTTGAAAAGCACTAGCAGTGAGGAAAAGTTTTTCCCCAAATCCTCCTTCCCTAACCTTTGAATTGCCTCAAGTTTGTTGTAAACATCACACACACACACACACACACACACACAGAGTGAGTCCTTGAGTTATGATGGTAATGGAGCCTCCACATCACAGTTGTGATTTGCAATGCTTGTAAATTAGGTCAACATATGATCAACCTGATTTTACAACCTTTTTTGCGACAGTCATTAAGCAAATACAGCAGTCATAAAGCAGCCACTGCAGTCATTAAGCAAATCTGTGGTTTGCTATGGTCAGGTATTGCCAAAACCTGGAAATAAATGCCAGTTTTCAGCAAAACCATTGTAAAATGTTACTGCAGAATGCTGCACACAGCCATAAAAGTGGTCGAGTTGCCAAATGCTCAAAGCAAATGCTGTTGGAACTTCAAATCCAGTCATAAATACTGCCAGGGAGGTCACTTATAACTTCAAAAAGTCATAAGTTGAAGACAACCTGTATTTAATTTTTAAGCTTAATTCAAAAAAATTTATGTTTCAAAAACAAAGATTAAAAACTAATGAAAATGACTATAGAATAAGAAAAAGAAATCAAAGAGAAAGCTAACAGTGCAAGAAAGAAAAAAGAAAAAGATATAAAGAGGCTTCCGATCTTATAAGTACAAGTATAAATTTACCTCTTCTTATAAAATTAGATCAAGACTCTTCTCTTTTTCTCATCGATCCTATCTAATCATCAAAATCATAAATCATAACTTTATTTGTTTCTGTTTTATAAAAAAAATCAATAAGGAGTTACCAGGCAGTTATAAATGTAGATATTGACTTTTGTCTAATCAAATAAGTCAATTTGGCCATCTCAGCAAGTTCAATAATTTTCATCAATCATTTCTCTGTTGTAGATACTGCCAAATCTTTCCATCCTTGTGCATACTATCATCTTGTTGTGGTTATCATACATAAAACCATGACACTTTTCCAACTGCTTGTCTCATTAGTCCCAAGAGGAAAATTCTTTAAAATTCTTTGAATCAGTGTATTTGAATCCAAAATTCTTCTAGCTTTTTTGCACATCTGCCAAGCACAATAAAATGATCCTTCTTGTTGTTCACATTTCCAATAAGTTTGAAGTGCCTTTATATATTCCAGATAATTTCTCTGGTGTCATATACCAATAATGATGCTCATTTTCCTATACCTGAACAGTAAGAGAATCTATCTGTAAACAACCATCCCTTAGCACAGCACTATGATGTGAGTGAGTGAGAAAAGAACTGCCCAAAACAATCAACCAACCTTCTAGCAGATTATGTCCAAACTGTAGCTCTCTAGGGACAATTCCTAAATATTAAACTGCTTGAGCTTTGCCTGACCTCATAAATTTTGATACTAAAGCTTGTGGCAGATAACAGCATCTTTCATTGTTACAGAACACAGGAATACTAATACTATGGTGTAATCGGTGAATTCAGCAAGCTGCGCTACATAATTGGGAGTATTCAATGATAAGCTTTTGGGCTGAATAACCATGGTTTATTTTTCTGATGTCTATTTGTTTTGCTGGCAGTTGTGGATGGCATTTTCAAAGGCAGAGTCAATCAAGCAGTGTTGTTTCTGCCACAATACTGCCTACACCAGGATACTTGGGAGTACCTTAAAATTCCAGTATGAATAGTTAAAGCATTGTGTACATGTTTGCTGAATACTTGTATCATATTGACGATTCAATAAAAACTGAAGAGAGGATGAAGAGAGGCTGAACCAAAAGGCTACGTATGCATAGGTTTGAATTTATCCTTGTATCATCCACCTAGTATTCGAGTTTCTTTAAATACAATAAAACTTTTCACAGAAAACCCTACATACTGTAAGTACATAAGTAATTGCATGTTTTGATACATTTTCACTGAACTTAAACAAATATACTAAGCTACCTTTTTTTAAATTAAAGGTAAATCCAATTTTGCTTTCCCAATCTAGTGACCTCCAGTTGTATTCCAACTGCAACTCCAAAATTCTCCAAAAACATTGGCATCCATTTGGAGAATTGCCACCCCGACACATTTGGAAGGCCTCGCCTAGATCAGCGGTTCTCAACCTATGGGTCGCGACCCCATTTGGGGTCGATCGACCATTTCACGGGGGTCGCCAAGCAAGGCTGTCCGCCATTTTTTTTGTCCGCCATTTTTCCCCCCTTTTCCGGCGGGTGCCTTACCTCCCTTGGGCTGGGCCAGCTGGTAGTCAGCCTGCCCCGTCTCTGCCGCTTGCCAGCTACGCCTCGGCTGGCGCAGGGGGCGGAACCACGCATGTGCAGTGCTCCCAGGCAGGGAAAGTCCTCAACTTACGACCGGTTGGGTAGTCCTCGACTTACGACCGGTTTAGTCCTCGACTTACGACCGGTTTAGTCCTCGACTTACAACCGGTTGGGGGTCGCGGCATTAAAAAGGTTGAGAACCACTGGCCTAGATAGAAGACGGGCCTTAAGTCGAATTTAGGGCCACCAAGTATAGAAAACGCTTGAAAGCTGCTGCCATCTAATGATCGTTCAGATTTATGCTCCCTTGATTGACAGCCCTGCATTCACGGGAAAAAAAAACACGCAAACAGAATTGCACCATTCTCAAATTCACGCGCCACCCTTGCCTCCCCACCGTCATTCCCCCTCCATCCCCCTCGCCCCCGATTGTTGCTTGGGTTGCATTTCAGAGCGCCCGCTTTGCAAGGCGCCAGCTTCTCCCCCAAGCGCCCCACACAGCGGCTCTCCGTCGAAGAGGGAGGAGGCGTGTGCGCAGGGCTGCCGGCTGATTGTTCCCCACACCGGCTTTGCGTAAGCCAGACAGGGCCCCCTGCTGCCCGCCGGCCGGCGATGCAGCAAGGCGGGCTTTCGCCGAGCGAGGCGGCGCTGACTCAGCCAGGGCCGAAGGAAGCTCAGGGCAATGGCGCTCAGCCCCCCCGAGCGGCAGCCGGGCCCGCCTGAGCCCCCGTGCCCGGCGCCCCAGCAGCAGGAAGACGAGGCGGACACCGAGGCCACCCTCGACCCTCAGCAGCTGCGCGGCCTGGAGACCGAGGCCGGCGGGATCCCGCTCCATTCGCCCTGGACCTTCTGGCTCGACAAGTGAGTGCGGGCGGGAAGACCGGATGGGGAAGCGAGCGAGAAAGAGGGAGAGCGCTGCTTGCGCCCGGCTCGGCTCGGCGGTGGGGCGCGGGCTGGGCGCGCGGGCGTGGTTCCCGGGCTGCCCGGGCTGCCTCCCCCCTCCCTCCATGGCTCGCCGAGCGGGTGGGGGAAGAGTTGGCCTTTGTTGGCTTTCTCCCCGGCCCTTCCCCCACTGCGCCGGCAGTTCTCGCCTTTTCAAGGGCGAGGAGCGCGAACTGTCCAAGCCCGGCAAACCGGAGGCTCTTGCTCCCCTTAGCTGAGCATCTCGGGCGCCCACGCGTGGCTCCATCTCTGGACCTCAGCCGGACGCGCCCGGGCGCCAAGTCTGCTTACCTGCAAATGCCCTCGGGCTGCAGTCTAGTG
>NW_015387860.1:58388-60318 GCF_001527695.2 Protobothrops mucrosquamatus
AATAAATAAATAAATAAAAGGCTTCCAGATAAAATTTGTTGCTTGGACAGGCCAGAGCCTTTTTGAAGGAATTTAAATTTTGAATCTTATTCCTCCCTGTTTAAGCATTATATTGCTATGCTTTATCCTATAAACCTGATCACTTTAGTTCAAGCTGAACTTTTTATAAATTGTTTACTATCCCATACTTTGTAACTTGATCTCTTTCTGCATTCTTTCTGATTCAATATTTTAAAATTGGGCTGCCTGAGAATCTGTACTCCCTACATCTATGTTAGTAAACACAGAAAAACCACATACCTTGTATCCCCTCTCCATTTTGCTGCAAACATAATCATTTCTAAAAATAACAAAGTATTTTTGTGGTACATTTATAAATCATGTTGACCTTTTCCCAGATCAAAATGCTCTCCCATCAAAAATAATGTCAGTTATTCCAAAATCAGGCAGATATGCTGTTGTTTGTATTGAATCAAATGATTATGGTTTCTTTCCTTTCTAATTCCTTGATATTCTAACACTTGTTTCACTCCCTGTCCAGTCAGATCACGTAAAAAGTAGCTGAGTTTCTTTACAGAAGTGGACTTGTAACCTGAGAAAGAAAGGAGTTTATTAAGGAATAAACAACTTCCTCTGAGGCACTCTGGCCTAAAATGTTCTTAGGACAAATTGTATTTTATTAGCATTCTTTTGCAAGCTGAAGAGCTTGTGAAAATAAAAATGCTAAGGACAAAACCAGATGATTTGTTTCCCATTTGAAATTTAAAAAGGAGTTTAATCTGACTTCAGCATGGGGTTATATAAGTCTGGAGTGCTGATGTATGACACTTATTTTCCCATAGATATTGATTTTTGCTCAGTGAAAGTCTCTGGGTATTTTGAAGTATCACAAACAGTTAAAAGTACTAGGAATGTAAGTGTACAGGGGATAGCATTCTTTACTCCGTTTTCCTTCCTTTTTTTTTTTTTTTTAGTTAGATTCCGGCTTTTTCATTAGGCAGTTAAGCACAAACTATTACAATCTCATCCTGGAGAACTTTTCTTCATGTGGTCACTAAGAGGCAACACTGATTTGATAAAAAAAAAAAAAGGAGTACAATAAATACCCTGCTTAGAATGCCGTTTTGGAATCAAAACCAGTGAGATGAGGGTAACAGATGCTAACATCAAAAACAATACAAGTGGTCCTCGTTTAATAACCACAATTGGGACCAGCAACTCTGTCCCTAAGCAGAACACTCTTTAAATGAAACAACACATGACCACACCCAACTTATGAGGCCAATTTTACTATTGTCATTAAGTGAATCATTTATGGTTGTTAAGCATAATGTTACTATAGGTAGTCCTTGACGTACTATAGATAGGCCTGTACTTATGACCACACTGGAGTCCAAAGTTTCCACTACTAAGAAAAGCAATTGTTAAGGGAGTCATGCTTGATTTTTACAGTCTTTTTGCCATGGTTAAGTGTACCATTAAGTGGCTTCCCCCATTGACTTTGCTTTTCAGAAGCTGCTAGGAAGATTGCAAGTGACAATCTCAGGACCCCGGAACTCTGCAACCATTGTAAATGTGCTCTGGTTGCCATGTGCCTGAATCATGATTGATTGACCATAGAGATGCTGAAGCTTTTGTAACTTTAGCAACTGGCCATGAATCTTCTTTTTCAGCACTGTCCTAAGTATGAACAGTTGTTAAACAGAGAAGTGATTAAACAAGACAAGTAGAAAAGTGTGAATAGTTAAAACATTTTAACATTCTTGTTAAAATGAAGAGTGGGGTTCTTCTACATGAGAGGCGGAATGAAAGCAAATAAGCCACTGCAGAAAACTCTACTGTACATTAATTTTTCAAGGTTTTTAATTAAATAGAACAACATGCAAATAGACATCAGTTTCCAAAATTAAAGTATAACCCCCATTTTGGA
>NW_015387860.1:61481-71552 GCF_001527695.2 Protobothrops mucrosquamatus
TTTCTTGAACTTGACAGCTGTTGGACTTCTTCCAAATCTACTCCCTGAAATATCAGCATTCTTGGCTCTCCTGTCCTTAACAGTTTGCTTCTGTACCAGCCTGAAGTTCTATAAATCAGACATGAGCTTATAAGATTCTGCTGCTATGTATGTTTACTTCCTCTTGTGCTTTTCCCACAACTATGGTTTGCCCAAGTGTTACAGTAATTAGTAGGCAACCCAGATGTTACCGTTGCCAAGTTTCATAATTAGTGTATCCTCTTGAGCATCCCAAAACGGAGATATCTTGGATCTGGAATACTGTATTGGATTTTTCATTTGGTATTAGATTATATACTTTGTACATACATACTGTACATACAATAACCTTGGTTTTTCAAGGTTATTCTGCCATTCTTGCCTGTACTATACGTTTCTGTTCATATTTTGCAGTACACAGTATTGTTCTCCTAAAATGCCTATTTAAACTGAGTGGAAAACACAATCCATAGTTGACAGTACTGTTACTAGGACGCCACCCACCCCACCCCACCCTGTAATGCCAAAAATGATGTGCAAACATTTGAATTTCCTAGCATCCTGGTTGAGTTAAATGTCACAGAAAGCAGTATATGGAAAAGAGAAGAAAGATTCAAGTGTTACGGAATTTTCCTTGGTCACAATCAAGGAAAACTATACATTGGAGCTACTTTAATAATATACATTGTGTTCTTTTCATATGGATTAGAACCTTTAACCTTTTTTGTATCATGGAGAAGATGCTGTTAGTAGCATCTATGATCTTCCTGCATTTTCTACATTCAAACAGATATTTATTTTAAAATCAAACAAAATTACTAATTTTACTAATACATAATTGTCCTTGTTATCCTCTGCACCCCATTTTGTAAACTTTTTGCCATAGTTGTTAAGCATATCCCTGCAGTTGTTAAGTAAATCATGCAGTTGTTAAGTGAGTATGACTTCCCCTGTCAGAGGTTGACTGGGAAGGTTACAAATAGTGACCACATAACCTGGGACAGTGCAGCTGTCATAAATATGTGCCAATTGCAAAGCACCCAAATTTTGATCATGTGACCATGGGGATGCGGCAAAGGCTGTAAGTGTGAAAAACAGTCAAGTGATTTTTTTTCCAGTGCCATTGTAGCTTTGAATGGTCACTGAATGAATGGCTGTAAGTTGAGGATATCCTATATTTACTTTGTCAAGGTGGAAATCAGGACACCAAAAACAAGTTGCGGTAACAAATTTTAATCTTGACAGATTAACCACAAGGTTCCGATGGCGATTCTGCAGAATTCCTTAAAAATAAACAAATATGAAAATGCAGATCTCAGCAAAAGTAGGTAATTCATTTTTCAAATCAACCTGAGGCCTCAGGAAGATCTGGGAAATTTAGGTCAGGGTAACATTGGTTCTGGACAAGTTAATGAAAAAAGTAATAAAGAGAAAAGGGATTTCAATGAGTAACCTTATGGAAGGAAAGGCACAAATTAGCAAAGCAAATAGGTAGCTTATTCATCTTCCTGAGTTTTTGAAAATGCCAAAAGCCATGTGATGGAAGTAAGCCTGTAAACTAATATTTAATAGTTCAGTAGTACATTAAATACTGCAGTATGTCTATATAGTGTATATATATCCTCTTGGCTTTGCATAGAACATTAAAGACATATCTCTTCCTCTGGATATTGGATCAGGACGTTGGGTAAGACCATCTTGTGTCTGTGTTAAACTGTTATTACTTAGACACAACAATTCTGGCCTTTTAAAATCTGATTTATTTTTGTTTTGTGTATGTTTATTATTGTCGGCCACCCAATGTCATATATTAAATGGACAGTCAAATGAAAGAATGAATGAATGAATATTTTAAAAGCCTTTGGCAAAGTTCAAAACTCTGGAACAAATTAGCAGCTATAGAGTAAAATGCCTGTATGTATATGTGTGTGTGTGTGTGTGTGTGTGTATAACTAGTTAAAAAGCTTTTGCCTTTTAGAATTGTTTATCAACAGCAAGGGAATTAGCAGTTGGAATATGCTGCTGAATAGCACTGAATAGTAAAACAGCAATGAAGACCTTGGAAAAAATATTGAGATGTGGGAGTACAGGTAGTCCTTGACTTAAAACAATTCGTTTAGTGACCTTTCAAAGTTACAACGGCAATGAAAAATGTGACTTATGACCGTTTTCATAGTTACAACCTTTGCAGCATCTCCATGATCATGGGATCGAAATCCAGAAGTTCGGCAACTGGTTCACATTTATGACAGTTTCTTTGTCCTGCGGTCAAGCAACCTTCTGACAAGCAAAGTCAATGGGGGAAGCCAGATTCACTTAACAACCAGGTTACTAACTTATCAACTGTAGTGATTAACAACTGTGGCAAGAAAAGTTGTAAAATGGGGCAAAACTCACTTATCCAATGTCTCACTTAACAACAGAAATTTTGGGCTCAATTTGTGATTGTAAGTTGAGGACTACCTTTATATCTATATCTACAAAAATCATAATTATGCAAGCCATTGTATTCTTTGTGACTATAGAAGCAAAGGTTTTTTTTTTTTGAAGAAACAAACAATAGTGATACTGTTGAATTTTGGTGTTGGAAATTCTGAGACTGCCATAGATACCCAAGAAAATAAATAAATAGATGATAGAACAAATCAATCCAGACCTCTCATTTGAGACAACGGCCAGTCTTAAATTATCATGTTTTGGACACATTAGTCAAAGACCTAGTTCTTTGGAAAAGCCATTATTATTATTATTATTATTATTATTGTTGTTGTTGTTGTTGTTGTTGTTGTTGTTGTTATTATTATTATTATTATGGATCATCGCACAGTCAGCCAGATGTTCAGACTGGATTTGGCATTTTGTCTACCTATCGAGTCCTTACCCAGGACCTGGGATAGGCAGGTGTGGATGTTTGATGATATTACAGATATCATCGCAGGATGGAAGCAGTTCCTAGTAAGGCCACCTTTTACAATTGACTAATAGCGAATTTGTCAATGCCAATGGTGTTCAAGTGGTGCTCCATTTGTTTTGGGATTGCACCCAAGGCGCCTATTACTATTGGTACTACCCTTGCTTGCTTTTGCCACAGTCTTTCTATTTCTATTTGTAGGTCTTTGTATTTTGTTACCTTCTCCAGTTCTTTCTCATCTATTCTGCTGTCTCCAGGCACTGCCACATCCACTATCCAGACTTTTTTGTCTTTCTTATCGACAATTGTTAAGTCCGTGGTGTTATTTTTGCAGGTGCTTGTCTGTTTGAATTCTGAAGTCCCAGAGCAGTTTAATGTTATCATTTTCTATGACTTTCTCTATTTTATGATCCCACCAGTTTTTGCTTACAGGCAAATGATGTTTCTTGCAGATCTTCCAATGCACCATTGTTGCTACTTTGTCATGCCGCTGCTTGTAGTCAGTCTGTGCAATCTTCTTGGAGCAGCTTACCAGGTGGTCCACTGTTTCTTCAGCTTCTTTGCATAGGCGGCACTTACTGTCTGTTGCTGTCTTCTCAATTTTGACTTTATATGCATTTGTCCTTAAGGCTTGGTCTTGTGCAGCCAGAATTAGTTCCTCGGTCTCTTTCTTCAAAGCTTTTTGGCTCTTAGCCATTGCCAGGTCTTGTTATTATCTGCTTTCCCAGCTATTTTTTTAATGTACTGGCCATGTAGTGCTTTGTCTTCCCATGCCTCTATTCTGTTCTTCATTTGGTCTTTCTTGTAGGCTAGTTTGGTCTCTCCAGTAGTCAGTAAGCCTTCCTGATATACTAATTTCAGTGCATCTTCATCATTGTCCTTCAGATATTCTTCCAAAGCCATTTTTTCTTCTTCAACCATCTGATGTTACTACCACTACTACTACTACTACTATTAGCAGTGGATACCGTTGGAAGATCTGAAGGACCAGCGTGGAGACAGATTGTCCTAAAGAAAATTTAGGCCGTTGCTAAGAGTTGATTCTGATTTAATGGCACATAAATTGGTTAAAAAGAGAAAGACAAGGAATAAATGGGCAGTTTAAAGGAAATCACAAGTGGAATCCCCCAAGGATCCACTTGTTTATCAATTATCTTGATTGATAGGTAAAGTAAGCACTGAGGTGGCTATGTTTGTGGATAGTACAAAAATGTTCAAAATAGTAAAACATAAAAGAGATTGAAAAGTTCCAGAAGAATCTCTTTAAATTGAAAAAAATAGCCAATTAAGTAGCAAAAAGCTATTTCAGTTTAAATAAGTGTACTAAAGTGACATACTTTGGGAGAAAATAAGCCTAACTTCATTAAACCTACATTGATGGATCTGAAGCTTTGAAAATAATAATAATAATAATTAAAAGAAACCATTTGATGCTATTATTCACTATTATGTCTGTATTAAGGCTGTGCATGTTTTAAGTATTTGAGATCTTGTGCTAGTATAGCATTTGTTATTCTATTCATTATTGTAAGCTGTTTTGGGGCTATTGTGTAAGTTTGGGGGGAAAAGTGTTGCTTTAAGGAATGCAACTGTCACACTGACAGCATGACATTGGGTTTGATATTGCCTATTCTCTGTATGGCAAAGTAAACACAAATCTTTCAATATTAAGGTTTGCTTTTTAAGAAAATGCAACTGTAATGATTAAACCTGGTAACAGCAAACAATGAAGAAGGGGTGCATGGAATCGTTGTCCTTGTTCAATATGCTTACCCATTATTTCTTTATCTGTTTTGTAAGGTTTATGCAACTGTTATCAGTCAATAGTTATAAAAATACATGCAGCTTGTTTTTCTGCTTGTAGACTGGATCTCCTTTAGTTTAACAATCTGTATACTTTCAAAGCTGCAAGGATGACATGTTGTCATTCCTCATTAATATAGAATATTTAGAATAAGGTGTATGGTAACATTGATCTATGGTTCCTTTATTCCCAGAATAAAATGCATGAATAAAAAAACAAGATTATCATTGATAGAACAAGTAGTAAAGAAAGGCATGAGTGCAGATAACTCTCAAATCAAATCCAACATTCTGTCATTTTATTGCCCTGGCTGTTACAGTCTTCGTGCTTGGCATCTTCTCCATTTTACTATAATATTTGTCAGTTACAGTTTCACCAAAACAAATTGCTAGTGCATATTGGGTACGTACTATGGCATTAGCATTAATGGTTGCTGGTAGATTAATTGTGGAATAGAACATAATGTATAATACTTACATTTATGGTTAAACAATCATGCTGTGTTATACTGTGCCAGGTTCTGATGCTTTTCAGTACTTGAATGTACTGAAGTAGTTCCAATGAAATTAGGTTATTGTTGAAGTAAGATTTAAGTAATCATTATTTAACTTGAAACAGTAAATTCATAGTGGATTGCCATCTAGTGGTAAAAATAGGAGTTGAATAAAAGAATTCGTCAAAACATGAGTGTGATGAACGTACCATCCATTTAATCCCTGTGAAAATGCAGGATATAAAAAATACACCACTGTGTTAAAATAAAAGCTGAGACTAAATATTAGAATTAAAATTAAATTATGGAGAAGGTATATAATTACTGTAATAGTCAAATATTTTTCCCAATTTGTCTTTATTCAGTATCTGAATGGGGTTGTATATAGTTTTTACTTATAAATGCAATTTATTTTGGGAATTTAGTCCAAGTTAGATGGGTGTACAATTGCAGCCTAACCTAAGTAGCTTTGAATACTTTGTGATTTAAATAGGCTAACAGAAAGATTGTGGCTTCGCACATTTTTATTACGTAAAGTATGTGAATTTCCCTGTTTTTTCCACTGTGTGATTTCCTTCATCACTATGGTTGTATGTATTTCTGCATTTATTTATAGAAGCTATACATTGTTTTTCATCATGAAAACAATGAAATCATTGTATCTGAAAAGCTGTGCCTATCCTATACAACAGAATACAAACATATAAAATGATAAAGCAATACCACCATTATCAAGTAATAATTAGCAGAAATGTAAAAAGCTAGATATAGAAAGACATAAAATTTTTGGGTCATTAATAAAATTTTCAATTTAAAGTTTGCAGTGTGGGCCCATCTGATATTCATAAAGAATTTGTTTCATGTGGTGGATTATAAGTAAGCCAATCTCCACATCATAGCTAATGAAATACCAGCTAGTCGTGGTTTTGCCAGCAAGATATTTCTAGAATGCAAAGTGCAGATAGGTATATATGGAAGTAGGTATATACTGAACATGATCTGAAGCCTTGGATCTGGCTTGGTAACTGATTGATGTTCACTCCTTCATCACAGAAACATTGTGTTTGATAAAGATCCCTTGAGTAATTTAGCAATGGCATTTTGCAGTGGCCCCTTAAGAGATGAACCCCATGTAAAACGTGTTAAAATAAGTTAGTCCTGAAGTTATTAATGCATTTGTGCAGTGTTTCTCAACCTCGGCAACTTTAAGATGTGTGGACTTCAACTCCCAGAATTCCCCAGCCAGCTATGCTAAACACTGCATTAGTGCAATAATGAGCCCAATCCAGGAAAGACTGCATATATCACTTCAACTAAAACTGGTAACATGCTTTTAGCAACTCATAATTTTGTAGGTGCCACCCAACTACAAACTTTTCTCTTGCAGGGGAATATACTATCCAGTGTGCATAAAACTAAACTGGATATGGGAAACACAGAACCTAAATCGTAGTAGTAGGAACTAGCTGTACCTAATTCCCTTTTTATGGTCTGTTATTGCACACAAACATTGGCCATTCACATTCATGTTCTGTACGCAGTAGAAAAGAAATGCATGTTATTTTGAATGCCGCACTCATGCCACTACTTTGCTACAAACATCCCAATGGCTGCATCAGTTATAATATTAAATGCCATTGAAGATTAAAAAAAAAGAATTACCTTTTATAACAGGGGTGTCAAACTCAATTTCATTGAGGGCCGCATCAGCATTGCGGTTGTCCTCGGGGGGACAGGTAGGTGTGGCCTGGGTGGGCCTGGCTGGAGTGGGTGTGGCCTACTGGGTGGGCATGGCCAGCTCTACATCGTTCGCGTCAAGGGTGCCTGTGGGGGCCTGGGCAGGAGTGGGACAGATCTGAGTGTCTCTGGCAGAAGGGGGTGGGACCAGGGCAAGCGCCAAGGCATGGTCCACTGGAAGAGCCTACCGAAACCCCTCCCCCAGAGCCCATCAAGCCGGGTATGTGAAGTAGGCGAGGGCCATTTGCTGGCCACTTCCAGGCGATGGTGCATTTCTTCATTCCTCACAAAGGGTGACACCTCCCCATCATGCACCCAGGGGACGGGGCCGATGCGGCAGGGGCCATTCCCTCACTGTTTCCAGGATGGCTTCGCGGGCCATATGAAACCATGTCGTGGCCCCCGGGCCTTGTGTTTGACATGTCTGTTTTATAATGTCAGCATTTAAGGTAAGCTGCTGTTATGTGTGTAACATCGATTTTATGATCACTGTTTTTTCCCCCTCTGATGTTTATTGAGTACATTTTGTTATACAGTTGTTTTCTTTTAACTTTTTAAGGTCCCTTCCCGGTACCACAGCAGCTGAGTGTGCATCAAATTTGAAGAAGATCTACACGGTAGAAACTGTACAGGTAAAAACTTGTGCTAAGCATGAGAATTACATAATGGAATATAAAATTATGATGGTCTCAGATTTTAGGAAGGAAGGTTTCTTAAACCAAAGGAGACCGCAACCATTTTACTTGGTGTCACTGCATTTAACTACCAGTGATTGAAGAGAATTTCAGGCAATTTCTATTTTAGCTGAAAATGCTACTCAGTGCAGCTGAATTTTTGTGTATGTAAAGCAGGTGCTTTATAAATGAGCTGTGATCTTTTTTCCTAAACAAAAATAATTTCATATTGTTTGCTAGTATGTGTAAATTAATAAAATCATTATCCATTTAGATCTTCTGGAGTGTTTATAATAATATTCCTTCGGTGACAAGCCTGCCGCTGAGATGTAGTTATCATTTAATGCGTGGAGAAAGACGACCACTGTGGTATGTATATTCAAATGATAGATATGTTTTGGGAATCTGTTGTATTTCTTAGTTAGAAAAAAAAAGCAATATAAAAGACATTGGGAAAAAAAGAACAGAAGAATATTAGAGACCTTTACTATGTCTAATAAATATGGGCGTTACATTAAGATGATTCATGTTTGTCTTTCAAAGCTTCATGGATTGTGCTGGTTAAAAGTTCATGTTATGCAATATAATGTTTGTCTATTGCATATATTTGAACTAAAACAAACTTTGCAAAATTTTGGTAGAAATGCTTGCAACAATGCTGCTGAAAAGCCAAAATCTACTGAACTGAAGTACTAATTTACTTACTCAGAGAGAGTTTTGAGTTTGCAATGATAAACTAGTGGACCCACTTTTTCATGTAATGGTTTACTGTTCTTCCCTTAAGTCCACGCTGTATCAGCAATTGCAATTGTAGTTATGTCATCTGCATCCTATCATAAATCAGAGATCAGTTGCCTGTAGGCCCCATTTGCTATAGTGCAGTGGTTCTCAACCTTTTTAATGCCGTGACCCCCAACTGGTCGTAAGTCGAGGACTAAACCGGTCGTAAGTCGAGGACTAAACCGGTTGTAAGTCGAGGACTAAACCGATTGTAAGTCGAGGACTAAACCGGTCGTAAGTCAAGGACTTTCCCTGCCCAGGAGCGCTGCGCATGCGTGGTTCCGCCCCCTGCACCGGCCGAGGCGTAGCTGGCAAGCCGCAGAGACGGAGCAGGCCGACCACCAGCTGGCCCAGCCCAAGGGAGGTAAGGCACCCACCGGAAAAGGGAAAAAAAATGGTGGACAGCCTTGCTTGGTGACCCCCGTGAAATGGTCGATCGACCCCAAATGGGGTCGCGATCCATAGGTTGAGAACCGCTGCTATAGTGGCTCCTCTTCTCACACACACACACCCCAATCATTTTAAATTTTGGTAGCAAACTGGCAAAGAGTAATAGTGACGTTTACTGAGTTTTATAGTAAAACAAGTAAAATAGTAAAATGTTATCCTGTTGTAAGCTGTTTTACTTTAAACACAACCTTCCTCAAATGAACAAGGGTCAAGAATTTCATCATTACTTCTCTAAATAATACCATCATCATATAATTTCATTTCCCTCTGTGGTTGTCCTTTACTATGTAAAGTGAAGCCTTCATTTTGAAACTTGCTTATATTGTCTAAAATGTTCCCCTGATTGTAAATAGAAGTGTTGGTGATTATTTCAGAATGTTTAGTTAGTTAGTTAGTTAAAATATGTCAGATTGGGGGATGTTGGATTCTGACACATTCAGTGCTGGTCATCTATTCAAATTCTTCTGCTGATAAATCCTGCCTTGAATAGTTTATAAATATATTTATAGTTTATAAATCTCATGGGCAGCACACAAAGATAGTAAATATGATAAATAAATTAATCAACTGCACTTATTGATGTCCTGTTCCAATATGTGATAAAGTCGTATAATCCTAAGCATACAAGGGCTGAAAGGGATCTTAACGATCATCTGGTTGAAATCTGTAAATTTTCATATTTCAAACCTTGAGTTTTAACATTTTTGGCACCTATTGTATCAGTTGGCACCATAGGTTTGCCATCCATCCATTCAGCCTTTTTCCTAACATTTTAAATCTAGAGGTGCTGCAAGTAGGCTTTCATATTTTATCACATTGAGGATTATTTTATGCAGGACAGTACTTAATCACCACTGAGAAGATTCTGCATGCAAGTGGTCAGATTAGCAAGTTATATAAGACAATTTATGTATGTAATTATTTTGCTAATTCTGTTTGTTGGTCTTGGGACAAAATAAAGAACTCAACAGGAGTTTTAAACCTAAAGCTTATTGATAATCATTAATTATATACCTGGCTCCCTGCTATGTATCAACGGCCCTGCCTGAGCTGGCCGACGTGATAGCCGGGGTGGCAGTTGAGACCCCCAGACTTATAGTCATGGGGGACTTTAATCTGCCATCGGCGGGCGAAACGTCGGCGGCAGCTCGGGAGTTCTTGGCCTCCATGACGGCCTTGGACTTGACCCAATTAGTTCATGCCC
>NW_015387860.1:73372-76943 GCF_001527695.2 Protobothrops mucrosquamatus
GGTTGTTCCAGCGGGCAGGACTGGCCTAGGGGCATTTTAAATTGTTTTTAGCCAAATTTTAGTAGAAGCGGCCGATTATATATTTATTTTTAATGATTTTTAAAACCTCTATTGTATTGTATTAACTGTTTTTAACTGGCTGTAAGCCGCCCTGAGTCCTACGGGAGAAGGGCGGGGTATAAATTTAATAAAATGAAAATGAAATGAAATGAAATTCTACTTGGTCTCCTTCTCTTTTTTCTGAAAAGGAAAAAGTTTATTCTTAATCAGTGCCACATAACTCAGGAGAAGCAGAAATTTTAAATGGAATTACATTCTAGGCTTCTGACTTGTGTGTGCTACTAAATTCTCTTTTTTCATGATATTTCTATGGAATAAACGTACCTCCACATTCACACTATTATAAAACTGTGTAGTGAATCTTATGGTTTTTTTTTCACAAATCAGGGAAGAGGAAAGCAATGCCAAAGGAGGTGTATGGAAAATGAAAGTTCCCAAAGACAGTACGGTATGTTGTTTCAGTGTGCCTATAATTTTATGTTGAAGTATATTAATGTAGGGAGGCTCATATCATATTTCCAATTGTATGAGTTATATAACTTGGAACATACAAAAGCATTATTTAGTGTCACATAAGTAAAAAAAAATCCTGTTCACAAAGCAGGAATTCCCTTCCTTTTCTTTCTTTTTGCACATCTTCTCTGTGTCCATATGCTTTGTTTAGGGGGAAGATTTTTCAGCACGCCAACACTCCTCAAGAGAACACTTATTTGCTTGCCTTATCTTGAGAGTTGTAACTCTTAAGTTTGCTTATCACAGTCAGATTCTTCTAGTTTTGGCTTAGTTCAGTGCATGAAACTGCAAGTATAATCAAATTAAAAGTTTTGTTTTTCAATGATAAAACCCATGCCACCACTCTGTTTCTTTTTTGTGTCCGGCCATTAATTGCCAGGATATCTAGACTTAGACTTTGAGTTTTTAGGAAAGGGAATTCCAAACCCCGTGAGCAGTTACCAGAACTGTACTATATGGACAGACAGAAGGTGATGTATTAATGATAAATGTAAATGTAGTCATAATTTACCATTCATGGGATTTATAAGTAGACAAATGAATAGAATCCTGTGCAAAATGGGCAGAAAAACTGTCACAGGAGTAATAATCTAACCAAATCCTCTTTCTAGAAGAAAGAATCCTCTTTCTCTGTGCCCTCAATTAGGATTGTGCAATGTTTTCATAAAACACGATTGAAAGGATATTGTTACTTTACCTGTTTAATTCAGCAGCTTCCAATCCATAAATATTTTTTTCTGCAAAGAATTGTGAATGCAAAGTTATAATAAAATGCACAGCTAAAATAACATGGTTATTGCAAAAAGTATCTTGCAGGTCAAACAATATGTAATTATTACTGTGGCAGAATCAGCATCTTAATTTCCTTTTTTTTTTTTTTTTTGCTAGTCTGCAGTTTGGAAAGAGTTACTGTTAGCTACTATTGGAGAACAGTTTACAGACCATTGTGCGACAAGTAAGAATATGTTTTTATTATTTGATGTTTGCTTTAACTTGTGAGTATCTCTTGCTTAAGATGACCGTTTTAATTTAGCTGGCCAACATTTGCTAGGACTTTCACATTCGTACTGGATTGATTTTTGGCCTGAGTCAGCTGGTGGTAAGGTACATATACTGATTTTTCTCAAACTTTATCTAAGGGTGAAGCCAAGACAAACAGTAGTTTCATTCAGTTATGTATGTATGTATATGTGTGTGTGTGTGTGTGTGTGTGTGTGTGTATGTATATATATGTATGTATATATATGTATGTTCAAATCAATAAACTGTGAGCACCAGGAGTATGCTAAACTAAAAAAGTTTAATAACACAAATACACACCAAGCTTTCGTCGGAATCCTTCGGACATCGTCAGGGCTAAATGCCAGTCCATGGGAGAGACTGGCATTTAGCCCTGACGATGTCGGAAGGATTCCGACGAAAGCTTGGTGTGTATTTGTGTTATTAAACTTTTTTAGTTTAGCATACTCCTGGTGCTCACAGTTTATTGATTTGAAGATGATTACACCCAGGAGTCACGTTTTTAGTTTTAATGTTATTAGCAGTATATATGTATGTATATATATGTATATGTATTTATGTGTATATGAATGTGTGTGTGTGTGTGTGTGTGTATAAATGGAAACGGAAACAAGGCTATCACCCCACCTACACAAAAGGAAGAGAAAAAATAAGATTTTAGAAAAGACAATGCTACACTTTATCTGCTAGCACTGTTGCCAAACAGAATGAAAGTCAAGGTTTCCATTCTGTTTGGCAACAGTGCTAGCAGATAAAGGTGTGTACCTTATTGACTAGAAAGAGAGCATTTCCTCCTTTAGGTCATGGAGTCAAATACATAATCAGTGAAGGAATCTAAATTAAACTATCCCCAACAGATGGGGCTGTCTCATCTCTGCTTGAACATAGGCTGTGAATGGAACTCACCTTCTTGATTCCATTGTCAAACTTCTCTTACCGTTGAGACAATCTTCACTTGGGTGACATCCTTTCAAATATTTATCTATCCTTTTACTCTATTTTTATACCCTCATATATTATTTCCTCAGGGTTCTCTTGACCAAACATACCATGTTCTTTCAGTTAAATGTATGGGGCTTTGTTTTTACCCACAATCATTCTCATTGAAATCATCTTTCTCTCTCTGAACCTGTCCCGGTTTCTCTGAATCCTTTTTAAAGTGCAATGATGAAAGTGGACAGAATGTTTGAGACGAGGTCTGTCCTACAAAGAATATCACAGAACAAATACTTTGCATGATTTGGAAACGATACATTATAAAATTACATTTGTCCTTTTGCAGCCATAGTACCCCACTAATTCATATTCTGTTTGCAATCAACTCATATTTAGAACCCCTTTTTGCAACGTACCTTCAAGTCTGTATCTTATTAATATTGTTTCCAACATTTGATTTTTGTTTCCTAAAGTGAAAAGATTTGCATATATCTTTATTAAAATCCATCCTATTATTTTTTCTAAGCTATCAAGATCATTTTTGATTTTTTTCTTCTAATATATTCCTTACCCCATCTAAATATATTCACCTGCAAATTTGACAAATGCACCTTATGCCTCTTCATAAAAATCATTAATAAAAATACAGAGTACAGAGCCCATATTTGAGGTACCCACTCAGTCACAGTATCTCCCTTCACTGTAATAAGGAGATTTTGATTAGCAGTTTGTACATTTTTGAGACAGTTACATATCCATTTAATTGTCATGCCTTACCAGCTATCCCATACTTAATTAATTTAAAAGGCAAATCAGGGAAAATCTCATCAGATTGCTTTACTAAAATCAATATATGTTCCATCTCCATCATTCCATATTCTGTGGAATAAGGATAATACTTGTTCTTGACAAATCTGTGTTGATGTCTTGTAATCGTCATACTTTTTTGCAAGACATTTACAGATAATGTCTTTATGATTTGTAGTAGAATCTTCCCTGGTACTGATTTATATTCATTGGTTTGTAGTTCACTGGATATTAT
>NW_015387860.1:78199-169610 GCF_001527695.2 Protobothrops mucrosquamatus
AAATCAATATATGTTCCATCTCCATCATTCCATATTCTGTGGAATAAGGATAATACTTGTTCTTGACAAATCTGTGTTGATGTCTTGTAATCGTCATACTTTTTTGCAAGACATTTACAGATAATGTCTTTATGATTTGTAGTAGAATCTTCCCTGGTACTGATTTATATTCATTGGTTTGTAGTTCACTGGATATTATTGTTTCCCTTTTTGAAAATGAGGACAAAATCCTCTAGTCAACTAGCACTATGTTAGTTCACATGATTTCTTCAAAAAGGTTTGGCCAGATAGTTTGTTCCTTCAATACCACAGGATGTAATTAATTCTGAGTTTTAGCTTTGCTGATACTATTTCTACACTTGAAAGCTATATGTTTGTACTTTTCCTTCATGACCTGCCTCTCTTTCCACATAGTATATATTTGTGCAGCCACATTAGCTTCTGTTGCCATCCATTTTCTTCCTGTCATTAGCATTTTGCTTTTAGTATCTTTTTAGGAACTCCCATCTGTCTTCAGCTCCTTTTCCTATTACCTTCTCCTGCCATGGATGCTTTCTTGCTTGGAATCCAAAATACACAGCTGACTATTCTGAGCCTTACTTTTTCTTAAAATCAAGACCTCCAGTGCTACAGTTACTTTTCTCCTAATGTTCATGGCTGATTTCTTTTCCTTGACTAAGGCTTCCCTGTTAGTATCACATCTAGTATAACTGTTTTCTCTTATACAATACTGCATGCACCCTCTGAAGCAGAAATATTGAGGTAGAATTTTTAGCATTGGATGTCAAAGAATATAAACGTGTCTCTTCATTGTGATTGTTACACTTTATTTAATAAGGTCATTTCATGCCTCTGTTTGTGGAGTAAGAGTTCTGTATTAAGTTGAAAATATTTATATCACCTGACTTCCAACAACTCTGGTCAAAAGCACTGAAAACAGTACCAAAGTAAATAAAAATAAAGAAGTCAAAGTTGGCAAAGATGACAAAACCAGATAGGAATGAAAAAGAACAGATCTGCACAGCCCAAAGGAGGCTTCAGTCATCCTTGCCAAAGGCCTGGGCAAAGTCTTTAAAAAGCAAAATAATATTGTTTTTTTCCCCCAACAGATGATGAGGTAATTGGTGTTAGTGTCAGTGTTCGTGACCGGGAAGATGTTGTTCAAGTCTGGAATGTAAATGCATCATTAGCAAATGAAGCTTCAGTTTTAGAAAAGATCCATGAGCTTCTGCCGCAGACGTCTTTTAAAGCAGTTTTTTATAAACGTAAGTGGTCTCTGCAGGCAATGTAAGTAGAGCGCAATGTTTACCAACTGTATCAGCAAAATCTTTTTAAGACTCACGAGCTATCTTGCCTTTCAGCCCATAAAGAACATCATGCTTTTGAAGGTAGACGTGGGAGACATTAACAGGACAGAACTTGGAAGATTTTTCTAAGATCACCATAACAGAAAGATGGACAAAACATTTACAAAAGCACCACAACCCTTTAGTGTGTTTTTTAGATCTTCGTATTCCTCTTGAGCCGCTGGTACCGAAAAGCAAGAACTGCTGCCTCAGTAGCTGAAACTATTTTGATTTCTCAACTCAATAAATCAGTTTCTTTTAGTATTCCTTTCTTTTTAAGGTAGAAAACTACAATTAAGCAATTCTCAGTATCTGCTTGAACTGCAAATGTTCACAAGCATGATATGCTGCTTTTTTTTTCTAGATTTGCATCTAGATAAATGTTTTCTGAATTTGTTTTTAGACATTCCTATCATGTTCACATCTAGCTGTAGATTTCTACCCCCAAAATGTGCACTGTTCTAAACCACAATGACAAATTGAATCATGCCAATTCTGCCCAATCTCATTAAACAAATGGAGCTTTCATTGCACCTCTGCTATCTGGCTTGCTTCTTAGCACCCTCAGCTTTTGCACTTGGTAATGCTCATGCTGTAAAGATGTTTTAATAATCACTGAATAGAGCCTATAAACTGAGAATACGATTCTATTTTGACAAAGTCTGGGGAAAAAAGCCCTTAAGAAAGATTGACCTAGTTCACACCCATTAATCACCCCCATTCTTGAAATTCTAAGCTAGACAATGCTTAGATAGAAGCACTGTTTGTGATTATGTATCTACTGTGATTTCTATGATAGTAGCAGCAGTGGAGTTGCTACAGTTGTGCTGTTAGTGCAAAGACTACAGTCAAGCGTGAAGCAGTCAATTGTTAGTTGATGTCTTTTTTATGGCTATTTCAAAAACCTTACGTAGAAGAATGAGTAAGTTTTCAACGGGAAACCCTACAGCTTTTATTTCTTATGTTGTTTGATTTTTTTTCTTATGTCACTATATTTTATGTATCTCTTAAAAACAGATTATGCTTTCTACTAGGTTCTCACTTAAAAACTTCACATGTTTATTCGTCACACTTATAATAATATACTTTCCCCCCCCCATCATCCTCATGATAACAAAAGATACTTTTTTATCCTTTAAGGTCAATATCAAATGAATAGTACCTTTATGGTTAACATAATCAGTACAATTTTGTGTAGTTACAAGTTATAACGCCTTAAGTACACTTTTCAGCATAGAGAGAAGTCAATTATATTTTAAAGCATGAATGTGAAGTTTTCAAATTAGTTTGTGTGATTTCCTCCCCATACTAATTTATTGGAGGTTGCAATACATTTTTATTTTTTATTACAAAGCCAAAGATTTATTTAGTTCCTCAGCAGAGGATGCCGATGTGCTAGAGGGAATATTCATTCCCATCTAAGCAGAATTACTGGATTAGTATTAGTATTTTGAAAATTGTTCTGACTGCACTGATATCAACTCACATTTAATCGTATAAGAAGGTGGCTGTTGGAATTCAGTACATTTATGAATCGAGTTTCTCTTTTTAATTTTGTACTAGTTCATCTGTATTTATGAATTAAACTTGTGCATTTACCAAACCTTATTAAAAGTTTTATAAATTCATGTGTATACTCAATAATTACATTTCATTAAATGTTCACTCTTTAGAAATGTAAGGCTTCTCAGATCTCAACATACATACATACAAACATACATATTCATGATTCTTTCAAGAATTTAGTGCTGTATATATCTATATCTACTAATAAAATTTGGAGCCGAAGAAGGTATAATTAAAATAGCAAAAAAAATCAGTGATATTTGTCAACATTGGAAAAAACTATTGATAGGTGAATTGAAATATGATTTAGGACATTCACAAGTTGTTTACCACTCTCAACTTTCCCTTCATGTTATTTACTCTCTAAGGTAATACAGGAAAATATAGAATTGTTGCTTTCTCATCATGTAGAGTGATGCAGTAGTTATTTTGCAGCCCATCAAGGTAAAGGAAGCTTCAGAAACTTCTTGATCACATTCAGAATGCACAGGGTCCTTGGAATGACCCACATATTTGATAATGTCTGTCTTGCTTTCCTGCTGAGTCACGGAATTAGGGAAGAATGATTCAAGCATGTGTCTGAAGATCATTCCAAATTTTGGCTAATTCCAAACTTTCTCTGCTGCATGAAGTGTTTCGGCAGTGACTGCGACTTCACACTAGTTATGCAAACAATTTTTATGCAGAATTGGCCCATCTTCCTAACAGTGAAACGATCATGGTTGCCCTAATAATGATAGATTATTGTATCATGTAGGCTTGAAGAAGGCTTTTTTAGTGACTTCTAATACCATCGGGCAAAGTATTTTCTCGGGCTACTTAACTGGATAAAAAGTGGAATTTCTTCTAGAGAATGGGATCTGCAATAGCCTTAAGCCACAGGACTATTTTGCCCTTTGGTATCTCGTAGACTTGGCCCCAATATACAGGTAATCCTCGACTTAGTTCATTTAGTGACCATGCAAAGTTACAATGGAATTGAAAAAAGTGAATTATGACTTTTCACACGACCATTGCAGCATCTTCATGGTCACAAAATTCAGGTGCTTGGCAATTGGCTCATATTTATGATGGTTGAAGTATCCTGGGTCATGTGTTTTCTATAATAGGAAGAATAGGTATTTCTATTGTCATTTCTCCTAGCCCACAGGCTGACAACCTGCGGCTCCGGAGCCGCATGCAGCTCTTCCTTTCTCTCTCTCTCTCTCTCTCCCTCTCCCTCTCCCTCTCCCTCTCTACACCTCAATAAGAATGTGTGTCAGCTTGTTGGAGAACAGCTTGAAGCCAGCTTGCCAGGTGAGCAGAAGATTGGAGAGGGGACGACGACAGAGAGAGGGAGAGAGAAAGAAAGAGGAAAGAGAAAGGGAGAGGAAATTTATATATATATATATATATATACATACATACATACATACATACATACATACATACATATATATTAATAATTACACTAAAACATGATCCCTGGGTACATCCATGCTAATAAATAAATAAATAAAAGTGAACACCAGGGTAAAATCATTAAAACTATAAAAGTTTAATACCGATAAACAACCGCCAAGCTTTCGTCAGCTTCCACTGCTGACATCATCAGGGCTTAAGAAGCCAGTCCATGGGAGAGTCTTTTATAGGTTGAATGAGGCCTGCACACGGCCCCTGGACCTCGTCACTGGCCCTGATTGCGTACGCTGCGTTCCAGTGCTGGTTTTCCCCCCGCTGGCTGTTCTTATCCTGCAATGCTCACCCGTGCGTACACCTTCACATAACTCATTCTCACTCGGGCCGGGGGTGGATGGGACATTCCCCCCTCCTGCCCTCCTCAGCCGTATCCCCCGCACCGCCCGCCCGTGTGGTCCTGCTCTCCTACTCCCTGCAGCAGTCAAATCCACCCGGCTCAGGGTGCCTATTCCCTTTTCTGGAGTCCAGCTGGTCCCAGCCACCTCGTTGCCGTTCCCACAGACCTACATACAAACACCCGTGAAAACCTCAGAAAACACACACACACATATATATATATATACATATACATATATATATACATTTATATACATATATATATACATATACAGCCCAGGTTCGAATCTCAGAAGGGTATGTCTGGTTGAAAAGAACTAAAAAGTTCGAAATGGCTATTCCAGTTCTCCCTTAATTCTTTGTTAGCAATCCAAATTTTGAAAAACAGGATATATGCAGTGTTATCTTCATTTTAGATATCAAAAGGGTTTTGCGGCTCCCAGTGTTTTTTTTTCGGTGGGAAACAGGTCCAAGTGGCTCTTTGAGTGTTTTGGGTTGCCTACCCCTGCTAGCCTGATTCTGACAATATCTTGTCTGGACTCATCTGAGTTGCCCTTAAAGCATGGAAGTATGTTGTATGGTCTGTTGGATCAGTCCAGAATCCAGTCTAATCCAATGCTCTGTTCCACAGTGGTCAATATTTATGGGGAACCTTAGAAGCAGAAGCATGTTAGCATCTTCCCATTTGGGTTGCCCAGCAACTAACAGTTTGAGGCATATTGGAGTTGATTCAGAAAATAAGCTGAAATGAGCCATTGGGAATATATCTTGCCAACTTTCACATCTAAACAAATATGCTTAGGATTCTTCCTCTTTTGTTAATAGTTCCACAATACTTGAGTTCTCATAAGACCTCATGCCAGTAGCTCTTCTTGCCCGGCTGTCTTTCTGTTTGTGCTTTCCTCTTGTTTGTGCTTCTCAATGAGATAGGATTTTTCTGTTATTCAAAGAGTTGTATAGCTCCCCAGAGTACAGTGTTATATTTAACACAATGCCTTTTTAATGTAAATTCCCCTTAACAAGGAAGGCGATCCCCGAGGCCTCCTGATTAAAAGAGCTGCTACAGCAGTAATTACATAGTTGGTCTAAAGAAATAATTTGTAGATATGATTCTGGGATAAAGCCAGATCTTTTCTAATTTTAGATTTTTTCCTAGTCTCCAACTTACTGGTTTTTCTACTTTCTCATTTTATTCATACTTTTGCTATTTCTATTTTTCTCCTCTTGAAAAGTCTCGTCTGAAATAAAGATTTCATCTCATACCTGAAATAGAAAATTATACTATATAACTACCTCTCATTACCCTATATAAGCTGATATATATACATTCACGTACACACACACATATATCAATGAGCCTTATTTGCATGGAATGGCCTGGTCCATATTATTTGTTGTGAGTTGTGTGGTCATATTGTGTGTTGTGCAGATGATTTAACCCATATAAATTATCAACTGATGCAGAAAACACTTGATTTAATCCCAAACAAAGCCAGTTCTTGATTCCCCAGTCAATTAATCCCATTTCCATGCCATGCAAATTACATATCTTACAGAGTTCCTGAGAAAGCAGTAGCTCCCTTCAAGTTCCTCTTTCGGTCTCAATAGTTTTCACTTCCTCCCCCCTTTTTTGTGGGGGGAGAGTGCCCTATGACTTCCATCAAAGTTATGATGGAAAATTCCAACAGCCCCTCCCATAGATATGTAATCACATTTTGAATGCTCTACAACTGGACCACATTTATGGCATTTTGCTGTCATGTGATAGCGATTTATGGGTTTGTTTGTTTTTTTGCCAGAAACCAATGTTAATCTCCATTTCCAGGGGGGGAGGGGGGAAATGGCCATTGTGGACAATGTGTTCACTTAATAACCACTGCATTCACTTAACAACTGCCGTGTTTGCTTAATGACCATTGCAAAAAATTCCTAAAATTGAGTTGGCTCTAGTATGGTTGTAGGCTGTATATACTTCAAACTCAGTTCAGGAGCAAGAGTTGATAATCCGCACAGCTTCATGTTGCCTGTTAAAAACATCTGGTTTGGGAATGCCTTATTGCTAAGCAGTAATGAATAGCCTGACCTACAACCAGATGGAGCTATAACATTAAGCCCTGGAATGTCCCAGTTTGAGAAATAAGATTTATCTTTTGAAAAGCTTGAGAGCTGGTATATTAATGCCTATGGTTTCCTTCACTTGTATCCCAAATTCTGCATCTTACCAATTGCTTCAGTGGAAAACCCCTAAGAGAACATACACTTTTACCATTGCCAGCTAATTAATTGTTAACTTCAGACACAGCAGGTACAAAAGAGCAACAGCATCCCAGGGACCACGTCCTTGTCAATGGAAGCCAACTGGAAGATGTACAAGAAAATAACTGGAAATGTTTTTCCTGCCATGAGATCAATTTGAAAAGCAATGAACAGAGGTATATGCAGAAATAGACTTGTTTTACTGCCAGTAATTCTGAATGCAGGGGACTTCCTGCCACAGTAATTAACACAGCTGAATTACCTGTGTAAACATTTTCACATCTACCAAAATGTCTGATTATTCTTTACTTGGGGAAAAAAAAGTGTAATGACCAGTGTTCTGTGTTAAACAGTTCATCTTCTACTTGTAATGGTTTCTCTCAGGATCAGAAGGGAGGAATTAGAGAAAAGATAAAATGAAAGTATCCAGAATTTTGATCTAAAATATCACCATCAATCTTAACCGTACTTAAGTCCTGACAGGTTTCCTAATTTTCTAATTTGACAGTTTAATGAAGAATGAAGTTCTGTCAAAAAATCTCATACAGCTTGAAATATGCAACTAGCCAATTTGAGTAGAGGATGGGGACTGTCTTTAAGACGTGCAAATATCCACAACTAAACCAAGGTAGAGGTGCATTCCATTAATGTTTTGTTAATCTTGAAAATACTTTTGGCTCCTACAAAATATTAACTAATAAGCCTGGTTGCTTCATGGATATATAAATCCTGTTTTCCAGGTAACAGCATGGAAATGACTTGTTCTGCTATACTTTTTAAAAACATCCTATAATCCACATTTTCTGTTAGAGGTTTCCTAATTACATACCAACCACATCTGTTAGCTTTTTCAGCTCTGGCAGAGTCTAACCTTTTGCCTTGTCTAAGTTACTGAAATAGATTAGTAGGGCAGGTTTGTTTTTTTTTAATGGTTAGAGGCCCACCATTACATTACCCAGTGTAACAATGTAGGGAAACATGCAGGACTGGATTTTTAAAATATCTTTTTCAGCAGTCACGTGAATGGAGTAGTTGAAAAGCATTCTGCGCCGTGCCTAAAGGCACAGACTTTTCTATAGGAATCCATTTTTAGGAACTTATTTCTCTGTAGACCCCCATCCAGAGCTTGTCCATTTTTAACTTTATCTCTCTCTCTGTGTGTGTCTCCCTCTCTGCTAGCTTCTACTCTCACACCTGATATGACTATGGTATAAGCCTCATATGGCTCAGTGGTTAAAAAGAAGCTGAGCTTGTCAGCTGGAAAGCTAACAGTCTGGGTTTGACACCTGAGCGCTGCACATCAGGGTGAGCCTGCCTACCTAGCAGTTCAAAGCATGCAAATGCGAGTAGATCAATAGGTACCATTTTGGCATATAGCCGTGCTGGCCACATGACCATGGAAAATGTCTTCGGACAATGCTGGCTCCCTCGGCCAAGAAACAGAGATGAGTACCGTGCCTTATAGTCAGACATGAGTGGACCGGGAAACCTTTACTTTTTACCAATGTCCAATTCTATTTTGTTTTTAAAGAGTTATCCTGTGGATGGACAGGGCTCTAAGTTCCTTTACACCATTTCTTTCCAATACTCTGTTAGGTGGGGAAGAATAAGAAGTATCAAGTACCTGTTATAGGAATAATCTTCTAACCCAGATACCAAACAATTTCTTTTGACCATGTCAATCAGACTAGCCTAAATGGATGGATGCCAGAATACAACTGAAATCCCAGCAAACAGGCTGATATAAGTGGTACAAGATAGAAAGCTAAGCTGCTTTACTTAAATAAAAGCTTTCATTTTAATTAATCTAACCTTTACATGAAACTTTCCTAGGCAATCTTCCAAAGAAACAAGGACTAAAGAACACCAGACAAATAAATCCACGCAGGGAGACACATTCTCCAAACAGAAATCCTAACCAGGGGATGTTAATAAAGAGCCACTGCAGGACCATAATCTTCCTTTTTCTGTAGTATTATAGAATCCACATCTTAAATAGAAGGATAGTCAAAATAAAGCCAGAGATTTACAGTATGCCCTGCATTTCTACAGAACTGAAAATAGCTTCAACTAAATGGTGAACAGTTATGTATGTATCATTCCAATCTAAAGCTATAACTTATTTGCCTCATACACATTGTCAAAAACAAAAATGGACTAGATTAGCATTTCAAGAAAGCCAGGACCATTTTCAATGTACTAATACAGAGAAAGGGAAAATCTGCCCCCAAAAAATCACCCTTATGAAACTACTATTTGCAGGGGAAATGGTAAAGCAGAGATTGTTGTATGTCAGAGGAAAGTTTTGGTGGCACAAATGATAGTCCAGAGGGGTAGAATGAGAGGATAAGAAGTCCTAATAATTTTTCCATGCATAAGAAAAACAAGGACATAGCATGACATTATTATTTGTCTCTTTCCTTTGGGTTATAAATGTAAAACTAGCAAATTCTGGAGAATCCCTAAATGATATTCTTGAATGTACCTTTTTGCACTGTAGGGTTGGTTTTTGTTTTTTTTTTGCATGATATAAAGAGATCCCTTTAGGCAAGCAACACAAAGCTTGTTGTCACTTAAAACGGTAAAGAACCAGAGCAAAGCTAGGCAAAAATCAGGAGAAAGTCCTTGGAGATTAAGCAACTCCCAAATCAGGCTTAGAACTGACATAATACAATACTACAAACATGGTATTGCCCAGATAAAAAAAGAGAAGTGCCCTAAATAAATGGCAAAAATAAGATTCAAACCAAACAAATTGAGGCTGTAAGTATAAAACAAAACAGAGACATCAGAGTTGGAATTTCAGGCAATGAAACAAAACTTTAATAAAATGTGGCTTGGTTAAATTATATCTGATTTAAATACTGCACTAAAAATCATGCTATATGGCTCAAATGGCATGGTCAACACAGGGAAATATTTAAGATATTGCTGGGAAGTTAAGCCAAGCAGTGAAATAATAATAATAATAATAATAATAATTATTATTATTATTATTATTATTATTATTATTATTATTATTATTATTATTATTATTATTATTATTATTATTATTATTATTATTATTATTATTATTAAATTTGCTCCCTACCTCACCAGGGGGCTATTCTTAAATGCTTCAGAATCAAGCTATTTGTTTCCTGGCAAGGTCCTTGATTGGTGACTTTATAGAATATGTCATGGATTGCATGGCTAGATCATGATCAAGCAGATTTTATCTGTACTGATTCTCTGGGATTGACTCTCTTCACTAGAGTCAGTGGAGGACTGCATGAATAATACAGTTTTGATCTATGGCATTGAAAGTCACTTCTTCCAAACGGGATGTTGATTGAACATCTCATGCGTAACTGTCAACGGCTTCCATGTGCTACATGGACAAGGAGCCAGTGTAATTCTGACTGACAAAAATATGTTAATCCTCCATGAATGGTAGTTAAGAGCAGAAAATGCTCTTATGTCTCTCAAGTGAGCAGTGATCTGTATTCTTATAGAATGACACTGTAGCCCCTCCTAAGCTGCTCTACCATAGACAAGCCAGCCACACGTATTTCATGGTTTACTGATGCCTAATTTCCTCCATCAACCCCTCTGAACTGTCTTGTTCAGTATCAGTGTCTATGACATGTTATCTTTGATGGAGAGGGTGAGGAGAAATGGTTTCCGCTAGAGCTGCTGTCAATAAAATTCCATAAATCAGCGAATCAAAGAAGGATGAAGGCAAAGACCTCTACAGGAACCATCTATCACACCTCAAGTAGGGTAGAGTCCGTTTCAAAACAGCTTTATAGAGGGAAACAAGACTTTGATGGCAATTTAGGATGGAATTAATTGCTTTATAGCTTTATGATTTTGTGCAGTGAATTTATCCTTTTCTTTTTAAACTATGGTTTCATTTCAGCTCTTTTATAACAGAAACTATACTTAGATACCAAGGCACTGAATTCTAACATCACATTTTCATTAATGAATTGGTCATGGGAAAAAGTTCTTGAACTTGTAATCTCAGGTCAAATGTCAATTTTGTGTGCAAGAGCTGTTGAAAGAGCCAAGGAACACCATAAGAAAGATCAAAGATAAACCTGCCATTATTCTATGGGCTCTTTACAGACCTAAAGAATAAGCACTCTGAAATATTATATGTAGTTCTAAAGTCTCAAAGGGTATAGGAAAGGACAATAAAAAAGGATAAGGGGCTTGGAGCAATAAGAAAATGTCACATTTGCTACTTTTATTTCATAGAAGAAACTAGAAAGGGATACATGATAGAGGATTATAAAAGCTCTATAAAGTTATCATCCATAAGGTATTTTTCTCCTGGGCTCTAATAATTGAACTCGGGCTGATCCAGTCAGGATGAATAATGAAGGGTTCAAAATGTCCTCCTTTTGGTTTCAAATACACATTCACTCACACAGTTGCTATAGAAATTAGCAGTTTATTCAAGGTCAAGAAGATAACAGCAGACAAGTAATACAAGAGAATCTCTGAGAGAAGCTTGCCTGAGTGGTTTTGTTTTTAACAAAGCATGCAGAAGAATTGTCAAAATCCACTCCAGAGTTCCAAGATCAAGGTCAGGGCTGTTAGTCAGGCCAGAAGTCAGAATTTCACAGGCAGAATCCACATAAACAAGAGTTGGAGATCAGATGGTTGATTCTAACAAGGGCTCATGGGCCAGTCTGCAGCCATTCTGCAGCCTGTTGCCTTTAATTAAAGAGTTTAGTGTACTCCCTTGCTTGTCTTTGCTCTGCTCTTCACACTACTCGCCCAGTGGATGGATTGGGTGGCCTTACATCATCATCTGACTGCTCCAGCTGCTCAGGTGGTCCCTGTATTTGATCAGCCTCAGGGTGATTCCTGGCTTTGTGTCTCCTGATTCTTTTGGAGGCTCTTCTTCAGAGTCATTGTCTAATTTCTGATGCATGATGGTGCATGACACATGACTTGCAGAAGAAGCAGTTATATTGGCTACTAACTTATAGATTCAGACCAGTGTGCCTACTTGGCATTGATGGCAGCAATACTTTTTGCTAAGAATGACAGTACAACTAGGAAGTAGAACCACAGCTTCTGGCAGGCCATGGAGAGAAACATTATTCAGTAATTGCTGAATTACTATATGTGCATTTTATGTTCTCACAATCCTTTAATGCAAAATTCAGGCTACTCCTCTCTCTTAATGAGGCTTTTGGGGTTGGCCATGGAAGAGAAGAGGTAGCGATACCAATAAGGCACAGCTCCAAAGGCAGGCACATCTTCACAACTGCTCTAATAATGAAAAATGGCATGACACTCAAGTAGTTTCCCATCCTACAAAGCCACCAGAGAAACAAAGCAATATATTAAATGGGAGGGAGGGTAGAAACAATGCCTTGTGTGGTTCTCTTGGACTTGTCATCTCACAAATATACTCTCAAAAAATGTACTGAAAATGTGGATTAGGGAAGTTACATGGAGATCTAGAAGTGATTTTTTTTTCAGAAGCTTGGTGGGAGAACTAAAAGATGACAGAGGCTCAGAAGATGAGAGAACCAAAAAAGAATTGGCTGGAGGAGAGGGTTGATTGCCTGCTGGTGATTCTAAGGGCAACAGCTGGAATGGAGATGGGAAATGTAGGGAAAATGCTTCTGTGTGAAATAGTCTAAAGCAGAGGTTCCCAACTGGGGGTGTGAGATATATTCCAGGGGGTGTGAAAACTTGGGTTTAGAAGTTTCATACTTTTAGTGTATATGCATACACTATTGCCACTATTTCGAACTTTTGTAAGGGGTGCGAGAATATATCATAAGCATTCTAGGGGTGTGGGGTATAGAAAAGGTTGGGAGCCACTGGTCTAAAGTCAGCTGCTTCCTAGAAATCCTGAGTAATGTTCTAAAAGACCTGGGAGTTTATACACAATAAAGGAGCGTCTGAAGATAAGTCTGTTTTTATTCCTTCAGAGTCAAGGGGCCTGGAGCAGCTTAAATTTAAATGCTTCAGCTTGTCTCGGATGTACTTTATGTAATCTGTTTAGAGTACAATTTCAGATCAGTGTGTATCCATACATTTCTAGGAGCATTAATACATTCATCCAGCGCATTCAGCTTTATCTACAAGACCTAAGGGAAGCCCAATGCACAACCAGCATTTTGTAAGCCATCTTGTTAAAGGCTTCAAAACAGTTTTAAGAATATTTATCCAGGAGGGATTTTTAAAGAACCTCATGCAGACACATTCTTCCCCATTTTTTTTTACCCCTACCTCCCTTTCCATAATCTTAGTTTTAAAATAGGAACTGAAAAAAATATACCGTGCTTGGAGCTCTCCATTTTCAAAATAAAAAATATACCTACGTATATCAGTGAAATCAGTAACTGCTGGGACCTCTAATAAAGCTGCTGACAAGAAGAGTCCACACCAGTAAGTCATTTGAGGACAGCTGAAAATAGCAGGTTTTGAATAGCTTCTGGCTGAGCTAGAAGAGGCTTAACAGAACAGACACGCTTTAACATATGAGAAGAGAAAGTTACAAAGCATGAGCATCTGTCCTGTACTTGATGTGTGTGAACTCTCTGTTCCTGCCACCCAGGATTCAAGTGGACCTGTTGGCAGTTTGCCAAGTAACAAAATCGTGTATCAATGGCTAGGTTTGAGGAATTTGACAGAGTGATTACTTTAGTCTCACATATTTCTGCCTGAATGGAACACATTTATTTCAATTAATCAATAGAACAATTGATTGATCAAGTGTTTATCAATTGCTTAAATAAATACATTATTAATTTATTAATTAATACATTGAACAATTGATCAGTGGAATGGCTTACCTATGGAAGTTGTGGGTGCTCCATCACTGGAGAAGTAACTGGACCGCCACTTATCTAGAATGGTATAGGACCATGGTGGCAAACCTATGGCACGCGTGCCACAGCTGGCACGCAGAGCCCTCTCTGTAGGCACGCATGCCGTCACCCCAGTCGTAGGCCTTCAGCTGGATTTTATAAAACCTTTTCGCTTTAGGCCTCCGCCGCTGTGTGCAAAACAAAAAAAGGTTCAATCAATCAATTTCAACTTCTTGCGGGAAAAAAAAGTTCTCCCAAAGTTGGAATTGATTGATTGAACTTTTTAGTCCCACCCAGTCTGCTGTTACCACAATAGCCATGCCTACACAATTGGATCACACCCACCCAATGGGCCACGCCCACCCATTACCCGATGATACATAAGTAGGTTTTGGGTTGCAGTTTGGGCACTCGGTCTCTAAAAGGTTCGCCATCACTGGTATAGGATCTCCTACTTGAGCAGAGGGTTGGATTAGAAGACCTCCAGAGTCTCTTCCATGTGACTCCATGCAGAGTATATGCAGAATACAGAAACTATGCTGCTTTACAAAGCCATTTTTCTATAAAATAAAAACTAAGAAACAAGGACGGATGGGAAGCAGTAATTAGATTTCCTTCAGGAATCCATATCTTGTCATTTAAAAGGAGAATTGGAAATAGGATTACTGACATCAAGCCAGTCTGGAATGTGATTGTCTCCAAACAGGTAAATATTACACAACTCCTTTTATCTTCATTGTATTTAGGAGCTTAAATACTAAAAAAGGAAGATTTCATAGAAACAATGAGGTCTTTGTGTTGAAGCCTTGTGTATTTAGACTATACTGTAAAACAGAAATCAGAATTCAAATCACCTTTCTCTTCTATTTGATATGATGACATATCTGAAAATATACACTATGGATCTTTTTCATTGTTCTGTTGATAGTTCCCATTTGGCTACTGGGTGAAACTGGATTTCATTTAAACTTACTCGGAAACCAGGGTTCTTGGCATTCATTGTTGTTCTGTAATTACTTACTAGCTATTTACTGAGAGGTGGAGAGAAGCCACATTAACTCTGTAGGGTTCTGGCTAGAGGATCTGGGTCTGTCTGTCAAAGATTAAGAAGCTCCAGTAAAAGCTGTTTTTTATTTATTTTTTCCACTTCATTTTGAACTTTGATGTTGCGAGTTAAAATAAGAGACTTCCATGCTGCACCTTGACACTTAGGGTTATGCCTGTATGACATTATTGTTTGAAAAATATAATGTGGAGTAGGAGGTATTGGTGACCATGAATTTGTTATTAAAAGAAATTCCAGTTCTAGCAATACAATTGGTTCTGTTTCTTCCTGTCTTTATTCTGTACAATGATTACATCAGCATTCGCCTACATGCAGCTCCAGATGTGTATAATGCACCTTCTCCAATGCCAGGTAATCTCATCCAAGCATTTTCCAGTTGAGGCTGATCTCCTTCAGCAATCTAGTATGAATATTAATTTGAGATTTATTTCAGTACGGGGTTATTATTAAACAACTTGTATTTGTTTGTTTAATTATTTGATTTGTATAGGCACTCATCTCAATGACTGTTACATATAGTACATGTTGGTAGGATCTGACTGTTACATATAGTACATGTTGGTAGGATACAATGACTGTTACATATAGTACATGTTGGTAGGATCAATATGAGCAATAAATTAAACTTTTTTTTGTTATTGTTGATTAGCTTCTCCTAACTTGGCACCAAAGTTGGATCTGGCTGTCTTACCACATCCACCATACATGTGGTATGTGACTTCCCCCTTTTCCCTAATGTATTGGGCTATTAAGATTTACCAGCTTGCTGGTCAAACCAGCTGGGGAATCCTGTGAATTCTAGTCCAAATACATCTATTGGGGTGGCTGGTTTATTGCCTCATGACTGTCCAGATTTTTGTAAAATGTGTTGTATGTTCATCAAATAAGAACTCTACTCTTAAGCGAGAATGTAGATGCTCATAGTTATTTACTCTAAACTATTTGTTTTAATTATTCACAAACCTAACCTTAGGGTTAGGGATTAAGGTTGCCTGGCCTTGCAATGAGTTAAAACAATGATTCTCAAACTATGAGCATTGAATGATAAGTAATACTTCCAACATTATAAGTCACCTACAGATGGCAATACTGACACACTAGAATTCATGTATGTTCTTTCGCATCCTTCACTTAAATTGGTGACAACTTCTTGTCAGAAATTATGTGGCTGTTTTTCATAAAATGGAAGCCTTCAATAAATATTGAAAGTGCAGGCATGTTTGAGTACAGGAATCCTTTCAATTTAAATTCATAGACAAAAGCAGGTTGTTTATAGTGACAATTGTATTGACAATTGTCAATTTGTCAATTTGTACTGTGTGCTGCTGGGCCCAAAAATCTAAATATGGTGAACCAATATAGTTTATTTGTGTGTCCAAGAATGACATGGACAACTTGTGACAGTAAAAAGGTTTTACCGAAGAAAGCTTGATAAACTAATGAACAATATTGGTGGATCACTCAGAGAGAAATTGGTGTCAAGCTTGGCATTTCACAAAAATGAGTGGATCATGTTATTGATGTTCTTCAATAATGGAAGGTTTGTGCATGATTAATTTCCTGCATGAAAATGGCAGAAATGAAAGCTTCAAGAATGGTTGTTATGCTACAAAAAGGAGGGTAAGGAATTTGTTGTATCATGATTACCAATCAAACATAAATGCATCATTATGCATCACCCCATGGAATATCTTCACAAAGCATATTCAAAACCCAGGCTTTGGCAAGCAAAGTCATGGTTACAGTTTTTGGGAACATTGATGGTATTATTCTTATGAATTTTCTTGAATATGGCACCATTATCAACTCAGAAGACTACACTGGGATATTCAAAACTTTGACACAATGATTGAGCAGACTTTGAAAGTACAAGAAGGAAATGTTGATGCTACAGAACAATATTAGACTTCACACCTCATCAATAATCTAAGAAGAAACTCATCATCTTACCACATTCACCATACATGTGATATGCGACTTCCCCCTTTGCCCTAAACTGAAGGAATACTTTCATGGGCATTTGTTCGACTCAAATGAAGAAATTGAAAAGACTGTCAAGATCTGATTGAAGAGACAAAGTGTTAACATTCTTTTGTGAGAGCTTTCAGATGTTTATCCAGTATAGGAAACAGAATGTAATGAACTGTGATTATTATGTGGAAAAATAAATATAGTAGTGCTCGATTTAGAAACCATTTATTTAGCAACCTTTCAAAATTGCAACAGCAATGAAAAAAGGAAATTATGACTGGTCCTTACACTTACAACCTTTGCAGCATCCCAACACCTGCTGTGATTTGTTTAACATTAGTGGCAAAAATAGACTGTAAAATTGGGTATGACTCACTTAACAATTGCCTTGATTAGTAACAGAAGTTCTGGTTCCAATTGTGGTCATAAGTCAATGACATCAGGTAAATTAACATTCTCATTTCAAAGGTTATTTTGGTGTTATTGTGATATTTATTAAAATATCTATATTAAACTAAAGCCATGGATGTGGAGCTATTAGTTTTTATTCAGCCCTTGCATGGCCCATGTACCATTGGTAGTCTGCAGAGTTCACTGTGGTCTCCATTAGCTGCCACAAGCAGGACTAGCAACTCCTCAGCACCTGCCTATTCCATGTCTACTGCATTCACTACGTTAAATTGCATCCATGGTTGAAAACTGGTTCACTGAAGTAACTTAGTTAAAATATGAATAGGAAAGTAAATACTCCTCCTCAAAAAACTGAAACAGAGAACACTACTTGAGTGTGTGGCATGGGGTACTTAAAATAATTCACTAAATGTAGGGCACGGGTGTCAAACTCGCCGCGTCGCGTGACGTGCCGCGATGTATCACGACTTTTTTTTGCATTGCTAAAGCTGGGGTGGGTACGGCCTACGTATGATGCAACTGGCCCGCAGGGTGGCAGTTTGATACCCCTGATGTAGGGTATAAGCTTGGCACAAAATTTACTCTTAAAATTTAAAAGGCCTTTGAAAATAAAAGGGTTGGGAAGGCATTTACAAATGCAATTATACAGTAATAATCTTGTTGGCCTCCAAATTAGGAATTCCTGTCGTCCGAAAGATGAAAATGTGTGTGGTTATTAGTTATGTCCTCCCATTTCACTGAACATTCGTTTAGTGAAGCACGATGGCAGAAAGTTTGGGAAATTCTAAACAGATCAATAGTTTGTAGGAACTTGGTTATTTTGAAATTCCATTTTTTTTTTCCTTGAGACACATGATGATGATCTACATGTGGATGTTCCATAGATTCAGGGAATGCATTTAGTGTGGGTTTATTATTTATTTGTTACTAATAAGATTTATATAGCTGCCCATCTCACCAAATGTAAATTTGGGTGGTGTACAACAGCGAGATAAAACAGCCATTTAAAAAGCCATAAATATAAAATGTAAAAATCCATATTAATAAAGAATATAAAAACCAAAGATACAAACCATAGGTTATGAGAGGGATAAAAATGGCCACCTTGACAACAGAGGCATCTCAGTTAAGATTCCAAGTACTGCGAGAGACCCAGTACAAGTAGGTCCTGAGGGCCTTTTGGAATTTCAAAAAGGATGGAGCTGATCTAATTTTGAGAGGGAGAATGCTCCATAAGGTGGATTCCACTGTAGAAAAGGCATGCCTTCTGGGACCCACAAAATGTTAGTCTTTAGCTGGTGGGACTCGCAACATGCCCTCCCTACCATATCTATTTGGATAAGCTGATATAACTACCTATCTCCCCCATCTTTGGCCTTTCAGCTGCCCTACACTTTGCCACCACCACCTTCCCCTACTGCTCCATTACCCACAGCTGCTTTCCCCTCCTGCTTATCTTCCTCCTGCTGTTGACAAAGTGCACTGGTGAAGGCAACTGCTGGCCCTTTTTGTGAGGTCTCCACTCCCTATCCCTGCTGCCCCACGGATCTTCGCCATCTTCTTTGTCCAGCTGCTGACAAGATATTACAGAGTGCCAGAGGTTGCATCATCTGGTCATATCTTACGGAAGAAGGCAGTGAAGATCAGATGGGGGCAGCAGGGGCACAAGGCAGAGAGCACGATGGCCACTAGGCCACAGATGGAGGGGGGTTGAAGCATACACACTGTGGCCGTAAAGGTAAGTAGGCTGTCAAGCGCCAGAATTTTGATCATGTAATTGTAGGGGTGCTGTAATGGCTGTAACTTTGAGAACCGGCCCTAACTACTATTTGCTCAGAGCTCTTGTAATTTTCAAGGGTCAATGAACAAATGGATATTAAGTGAGGACTATCTATAAAGTAGAACAGTTAAAACACACAAGAGCAGTCAAGGTGACGTAAGGAGAAAAAAAAATACTTTGAAACCACAGCAAGAAAATATTACTGGAGGAGTGAAGCTCTTGCCCATTCTTGCCCTCCAAAAATGGTGGCTGGCCCATTCTGTTGAAGAAACATAGAAACAGCCCAGATAAGCCCAAAATATAAACAATAAAGAATCCTTAGTATAAGGTATACAATAAAGTATCCACAGTAAATACCACATAATAAAACAATTAATACTCTGTGGTTGTATCTCTTACCACAGAGTTACCCTGAGGTAAGATGGGTGGCCAATAAATTTGGTAAATAATATTAACAATTAAAACCCATGTCATTATACTGCTACATCCAAATTATAGTTTGCCCTTTAAAGACCCTGGAAACTACAGTGTTCATTGCTTTTTCGAAGGCCACCATGGTTAGGCTAAATTGATGTCTAAAGGGAGACTATTCTATTATAGGTAGTCCTTGATTTGCAACCATTCATTTAGTGATCATTCTAAAGTACAACGGCATTGAAAAAAAGTGACTTATGACCAGTTTTCACACTTAGAACCATTGCTGCATTCCCATAGTTATGTGGTCAAAATTGGGATGTTTGGCAACTGGTTCATATTTATGACAGTTGCTATGTCATGCGATCAACTTTTGGGACCTTCTGACAAGCAAAATCAATGGGGAAGCCAGATTCACTTAACAGCTGTGTTACCAACTTAACAATTGCAGCAATTCATTTAACAACTGTAGCAAGAAAGGTCGTAAAATGGGGCAAACACACTTAACAACTACCTTGCTTAGCACAGAAAATTTTGGGCTCAGTTGTGGTTTTATGTTGAGGACTACCTGTATAGCTGAGCCATAACTGAAAAAAAAAACCCATAACTTTCAGGTTTCCGCTGTTTCCTTCTTACACTATGAAAAGTTCTGAAAATCTTGAAAATCTTTGCCTGAAAGGAAAGGAGGTCATCCCTGCCCCATTTTTTTTCAGATGACATACGTCAACAATTCATTACTGCAAATCAGGTGTGTGGATTTCCCCTTCAAATATTGTAATTATTTTAGCCAAATAAATTTGGCTATTTTTTTTCATTTCTTCCAAAATGAAAAAACAAAACAACAACAACAGCAACAAAGACTTAGGGGTTCCTAGTAGACTACAAATACTGGGACATAGTCAAGGTCACAAACATCTTTAACAAACAATTGATCCCAATTCATCTTAAAAATTCTCTTCTTATAATGATTTTATTACGCTTCTGTCTAACTTCTTTATGTAAATAAAGTCACCAAGAAGATACCTTTGAAACCTTTAAAAGATATAAAACAGTGGTAGGAAGCGACCATAAGATGGCACCATTAGCTAATGTATGGGGAAATTACCTATCAAAATGAATGAAAGCATTAATATAAATAATTGCAGTTGCTCAGAAAAATCATAGCATACTTGTAGTTGTCTTCCTTTTTTCCTCCTTCCTCTTGTTCTTCTAGTTCTCAGATTCTGGAATTAAAACTCTGAAGACAGATATATAGCATTCATTGACAGGATTAAAAAGTGTGGATCTTCTGTGAAGCCTTACCTTGATTTCTACTAATAATTTCAACCTAATTCCAACATATAATATATGCCAGAAGAACCAGATACTGAGCAATGCTAGATCAGAAGAAAGTAGGATAACATGTTCATTGAAGAAAAAAACACACAATTGTTATGATGTCACATAACTCTACTTATTTAGACAGAGGTTTGTTTATTCATTTATTTTTATACAAAAATGAGTAAAATAAATTCTTAACAATGAAATTTTGTCAAGGTTGTTCAGTCATAATTTCTTCTGGTATCCTAATGGCTTCACCCAAAGTAAGCAGAATGGAATAGACTGAGAATAAGTTAAGGTCCTTTTCCGTTGTATTCAGTTGTGTCTTTCCTATAGCTTCTGGTTTCAGAGACAGAAAGGCACAATTTTAAGAATTATTTTTCATTTTGTTTGTTCATTGTTTAATAAATGGATCAAGGATATCTAAAGGATATTTACTAGAATTTTTGCAGCCCTTAAAATTTCCCTCCTAACAGTTATATCGTCTATATAGAATAAATATACTTTAGCAGACATTCTGGATTGAAGATTTAACCATTGCACATACATGAACTTGTTGATGACTATAGACGTATTAATGTAGTTTTCATGGTAAATGACCAGTTTTCCATGGTTGCTTTATGGGGATTTTTTAAAGCTTCCCGCTAATTTACAATCCTGAATTTTCCTGATGTTTTCTCATCTAAGACTAACTTGGCCTTTGATTAGCTTCCAAGTCTGGATAAGTCTGTTCAGTTGTTACCACCCACAGAAACATATACCTCAAATTAATTATGAAAGTTTCTTTCCAGTAAGTGAGCATTTGTGGAAGTCCACAAAACATTAATAAAGCCAGCTGTTAGTTCTCATGTAGCTTAGTTCACACATGGCAATTTTAAATGGATTTTAAATGTGGACTCAGATGATAGAAAATCTGTTGTGGCCATGAAGGGGATTACAGTACAGTATTGGCACTGTAAGTATAATTCTGATTTCTTACCATTTCATCCCAGTAAGCTATTTTGGATTGTGAAATATCTCTTATACCTAAATCCGGGAATCTATTGCTAGCACCTTCCATTATTTAGTGTGACCAATTTGAAAAGCATGGTTGTAATAAGATCCAAAAGGAATTATGACCTTTTACAGCATTTTTAGAGCATTTATACTCTGCCTATTCAAATATATTTGGGTAGTTCACAAGTAAAACACCAATAGGCATAAAACCTCCAAATACACCGTTCTTGACCTGTCAGGTTAAAAACAATATATTTTGGGGCAAAAAACAAGTAATATTAATTTAATCTAATGTAGAACAAACGTTTTTCACAGCTCTCTGCCCTTCATGTGGGCCATAGAGATCTTGTAAGATATATCTAAATTCTGTTGTTCTCCCTTTTGTGTCTTCCACCAGCATGGTGTATCCTGCGTGTATGTTTAGTGGCTGCTCTCAGAAACAGAAGCTGCTGTTTTTTCTTGTTCATACTTAAGTTTTCTGTAGCATGCTTCTGAGGATCGCGAAGTATGTAAATAAAATGGAAGTACTGCCTGCTATTAACTGATCTGTTCTGTTTGGAGTCCCATCAGGTTCAGTTGTAAGAAACAACAAAAGGAGGCTTGCTTTTGAATGTAAACATGTCAACCAAACTTAAATTTTCTTTTTCCTTTAAAAAAGGGTAGAGATACTGTAATATTATCTTCTAAGGAGTCACTGAATAAAGTGAAAATAAACAGAAGCCGTTTACGAAACAGTTGAGCAAGCCTGCAAAATACATGTGCCACTTTATTGACTCAATACCACCCACGGCAAAACTCTTCTTTAAAATTTATTTATTTATTTATATTTTGCATTTCTAGACTGCCCATCTCCCTCAAAGACGGACTTTGGGCGGTGTACAGTATAGTGTCAGCATATAAAACAACGTATAACAGTGTTTCTCAATCTCAGGCACTTTAAGATATGTGGACTTCAGCTCCCAGAATTAGCAAGCTATGCTGGCGGGAGAATTCTGGGAGTTGAAGTCCATGCATCTTAAGGTAGAGAGGTTGAGAAACACTGGTATATAAAATTAAAGTTAAAATATTAAAGTTAATTTAGGATTAAAATTTTTAAAATTATAAAAAAATTCAAACAAAACATTCTTGAGAGGACAGTTTTAACCCTGATAAAATTGGTTAATAAAGGTGTAAGGAGGGCTGTCACGGCACCAGCCAACCACACAACTGCATAGTCCTTTGTGCCCCCAAAGCAAAGAGTATGGGGACCCAAGTCACATTTGGGGGAAGGATATTCCATAGTGTGGGGGCAATAGAAGAGAAGGCTCTCTTCTTAGACCTCACTAGTCAGAATTCTTTGACTATCGGGGTCTGCAACATACTTTTCCTGCCTGATCAAGTGGGACAGGCTGATGTGTTGAGGCGAAGCTGGTTCCATAGCTTGGGCCCATGCCAGATAGGGCTTTATAGGTCATGACCAACAGATTTAATTGGACCTGGAAGCAAACTGGAGCCCAGTGCAATTCATGGAGCAAAGGTGCTATAAGTGTCCTTCTTTGGAACCCAATATAGCTTGCATTGCCACACTCTGCAACTTTTGAAGCTTCCAGATACTTTTCAAGGGTAGCCCCATGTAGAGCATGTTGCAATAGTCCAGTTGGGAATTTCTCTGCCAAGTCAGTTGGCTTCTCAACTCCCCCAGTAAGTTTGGGGGAAAAAAATATTACTTAGCTCCAATTCAGTCTGATTTCTAATCTGGAACTCCTATAGCGACAGGTTATAGGCAACTCCCAGATTTTCGTTATAATCCAAAGGTATCTGCAGAACAGGCAGGGATAAGTATGTTGGCCCATCTGGATAGGTGTAGGGTCTATTTAAAAGGTTAAGCACTTTTTGTCCTTTAGAAACTTTCAAATATGGGATGGATATTCTTCCAATATTATTATATTCTGGGTAGTCTTTAAAAATCCTCCAGTAATAATTAAAAGGGTGACCATGATTTATATCAGGGGTCTTCAAACTTGGTCCTTTTATGACTTGTGGACTTCAACTCCCAGAATTCCTCAGCCAGCGTGCCTGGCTGAGGAATTCTGGGAGTTGAAGTCCACAAGTCATAAAAGGGCCAAGTTTGAAGACCCCTGATTTATATCTAATATTAAAGAGTGGGTCTTCTAGACTCTTCAGCAGCCTTTGACATCACCAAATGTATCTTTTTTTCCCAGGGTTATGGAGTAAGAAATATTACTGTAGTTTTCATTCTTTCTTGATAGTCTGTATTAGTTTTGCTATATGGCTCCAGTTGTATCTTCCAAAGCAAGTTAAAATTTGCAATGAGAATGAGAGGATTACTGAGAAAACTGGTAATCTCCAGTCTCATTTCAGACTGGAGTGTTTTGTATGTCAACACTGAAAAAAAACTGTTTTAAAGATATTACAATTACCCTTCTTGACATGTTCAGTGATGCAATCCTGTGCATTTTTATTCCCAATAAACTCCCACTGAATTCAGAGAGATTTACTTGCTAAAAAACTGCTGGAATTATTGATAATTATTTGTAGAATGCTATATTCCTGCTCTCCCACTTAATTTAGTAGAACTTGGTGGGAATAACTTTTCCCTGGTTGGTGCCAGTAAATGAACTTCTGTTTAAAATACTGGCAACTGAGTACATTTGGTGCTAAAATAGAAATTAAATAGTCCTCTACTGCATGGCTGAAATTACATCTCTTATTTTTGCATAGTTGGTTTTCTATAGCAGAATCATACTGTCCTTTAAGGGCCAAGTTACATGTGATCTTTAATGCATTTTTGCGTTTAATGTGCATATTTAAAAAATGTATATAGCAGTCCTATTTTAAATGCAAATAGGGGGCTGATAACTATTGAGATTGTTCCTCAGGGAAGAAAGCTGATAAATAACATCCTCCCAGGTGGATGCTATTTGCATTTTTAAAAACTGTAAGCTAAATACAAAAACACTTTTAATGTCACAGCTAGCTTGGCAATGTGACATTGGACGTGTCTGAACACACCTCCAGTCTCTTTTTTCTCCTGCTAGAAGAACATAAAGAACGGGTTTGGACTGATTCTGCACAGAACAAAACAAAGCCCTTCCTCTATATTATGGCAGTAATCCACTCACTCCACTGTATTCCGTGTAATGGAGGTTAAGAAAACATACTGCTCAGCATGGGTGTGCATGCTTCTCTTCTGTTAACTTTTGTGTGTTATATAGTTTTGCTTCTTTAGAAAGTGCCATCTATCCTCCCTTCAGGTCAGGAGTATATTCAAGAACATTGATGCTACTGCTCTTATTTCCTTCAGCCCCAAAAACTACTATGTATGTTTTGACTTAGTCCCCATTCTCTACTACAGAGGTGGGGAATGATGGCCCCTTTATGACTTGTGGATTTCATTTCCCAGAATTCCTGAGCCAGCATGGCTGGTTCAGGAATTCTGGGAGTTGAAGTCCACATGTCATAAAAGGGCCATTGTTCCCCACCCCTGCTCTACTGGAACAAAGCATGATAAACTTTCTTTCCTATTTTCCTTCCTTCCAGCCATTTCTCTTCTGTCTTCCAATATACCTGATGTGTTGGAGGTTATAACCGTAAACTTTGAGGGGTAGCAGTGTCCTCTGATATATGGCGCAGCACCATGAACAAAGATCAGTACTTACATCATTATTAATAAAGGACAGATTCACCCATTCACGAACCTAGTGAAAGTCATAGATTGTTCCGTCTGTTCTCATTAGAAAAAAAAACCCCTCTTTTGGGTCCAAAGTTTGGATCCTTGAATACATCTGAGGCTTGGGGAATACAGTATTAACGTGCAATTTGAAGCCTGGCCACTGGAAAACAAAGCAATTGTAGATGATGGTTTTATTTCTGGATTAACCTAAAATAGAGATTGCCAAGGGACTTGCTTGGTAGCAGTGGGCATGAAAAGCACTTGTCCCTTTTATTCATGTGTAAAAAGGGAGCCAGAAATCCTGGTGGTTGCCTGGGAGAGAGGCTTTGCAATTTACATTTGCTCTCCAAATGATAATTGCTATTGCATGGTTGGAAAGATAGGTGGCAATTACATTGTTTCACTTTTTATCTTCCTTTATCTTTGCATACTCCTTTTTTGGTATAATTGTTCAGATTATTTAACCCACCAATACAAGGCAGGATAATATAGAGCCAACAATTCTAAGATAATAGCACGATGAATAGCCAAACAAGAGTAACTCATAGGAGAAAAAGAAAGAGACAGTTAGATAGGTAGACAGACAGAGACTTTGTATTGGGGATACTTTCTATATGTCTATTCACTATTTGGAAATATATAAAGGCTTTGCAATATATTAGCACACAATAATTCAGTGAAAATGGATTTCACAGATCAATATAGTATATTAGATTTGCATAGCAGTAACACTTTAGGATTGGTCTCCTTTTGGGCCTGATATGATTCAATGACACCAGCAACTACAGAAATTGACAAGGGTGTTAACAGAATTATAGGTAGCCCTACACTTACCACCACAACGGAACCCATACCTTCCATTGTTAAGCAAGATAGTTGTTAAGTGAATTTTGCTCCATTTTATGACCTTTCTAATCACCGTTGTTAAGTGAATCACTGCAGCGGTCAAGTTAGTAACGTGATTGTTAAATGAATCTGTCTTCCCCATTGATTTTGCTCGTCAGGTCACAGAAGGTGATCACATGACCCTGGGACACTGCAAACGTCATAAATACATGCCAGTTGCCAAGCATCTGAGTTTTGGTCACATGACCATGGGGATGCCCCAACTTTCATAAGTGTGAAAACCGCTCGTAAGTCACTTTTTCTAATGCTGTTGTAACTTTGAAATAAATGAATGGTTATAAGTTGAGGACTACCCATATTCCCTAAATTAAATAGATTACTTCTCTGGAGCTCTATTTGGCCAGTTGCATCTTTATAGAAAAATATTATTATTATTATTATTATTATTATTATTATTATTATTATTATTATTATTAATAATAATAATAATAATAATAATAATAATAATAATAATAATAATAATAATAATAATAAAGTTGGAAGGGACTTTGGAGGTCATCTAGTCCAACCCCCTGCTCAGGCCAGAAACCCTATACCATTTCGGACAAATGGCTGTCCAGTCTCTTCTTAAAAACTTCCAGTGTTGGAGCATTCACCGCTTCTGGAGGCAGGTTGTTCCACTGGTTAATTGTTCTAACTGTCAGGAAGTTTCTCCTCAGTTCTAGGTTGCTTCTCTCCTTGATTAGTTTCCATCTGTTACTTCTTGTCCTACCTTCAGGTGCTTTGTAAAGAAAGATTTGCTGTTAAATGTACTAAGATGAACTCAAGTTGTTGATACTTGGTAACTTAACTTTCACATAACTATCTGATTGCTCATGCTTAATCCCTATTAATATCAGGGCTGAAGTATCTGAACATTAAAATAAGCCAAGTGTGAAACAGAATATGTTTCAAAGGCTCTTGGATAGTCAGGTTGGAATATTGTTTGGAGAAGTCACAGAAGAAGCAGTTACAGTTTATTCTGATTCTACATGGGGTAATATTTTTCCATAGTGATTATTTTGTTGTTTGATGTGAGTTATGCCTTTTAAATTGCATTCTCTTTATACCTGGGCCTAAAAACTGCTTGGATCTATTCTCAAAATGCTAATTCAATATACAACTGAAGAGAGACAATTTTTAATTGTCGGAAAACAATTCATAATTCTTGTCCGGATACTGATAATGTTATCTATCTATCTGTCTGTCTGCATCTTGCGGTTCAGGTGACTCTGAGTAGCTGACAACGATGTAGCCAGAATTATAGAAAAATAACCAAACTGGAAATGTTTTTGAGTTATACATTATATCTAATAATAATAATAATAATAGTAAAGTTGGAAGGGACCTTGGAGGTCATCTAGCCCAACCCCCTGCTCAGGCAGGAAACCCTATACCATTTCGGACAAATGGCTGTCCAATCTCTTCTTAAAAACCTCCAGTGTTGGAGCATTCACCGCTCCTGGAGGCAGGTTGTTCCACTGGTTAATTGTTCTAATCTGTATTTTGTATTCAGACAATTATGCAGATTGTTCAGTGTGTTCAAATTCTTTATTATTTTTCTTGTCTATTTCATTTTTTTATTTTTTAAATATATTTAAAATATTATTTTTCCTTACTGTTCTACTTTTGATCTTTTTATATCACCTTTAAGATCCCATTTAGGAATCTAACATCCATGGATCATATTTCCATAAAGGTTAATCCTAAATAAAATAGATATCTTGCAATAAACCTAAAGTTCAATCTTAGAGAAGTTCTTCAGCTTAAACCTGACTGAGCAGAAGGAGAATCCTTGCTTTCCAAACATTTCTGCATGGGCTACACTAAAAGAGCCAAGGATGCCTACCCCTGGGCTACACTAATCAGAAGAATTCAGAATTCCCCCAATATATCTTCAATGTTAGTGACAACCACATTTTCAAGACTCTTGCTATTTTAGGTTCTCTCTTTTCTTTACTCTATATTTTAAAATAATATTAATATTTTTATCAAATGCCCTAATGATTATTGAAATACATTTGTATCCCTTTTTCCATTCATGCTGAACTGGCTGTTGGTATGCAGTCCTGCTGAAAATTTTTGTGGCACCAGTTCTGCATAGCCTACCAGAATTGAATTCAATGGTTAAAGACTCTGATAACTACTCCAGCATAATGTAGTTGTCGGTCTACATCAAGCCAACCATGCTGACATTTTCTATCATCTGAGACTGAAAATATTGATCTCAAATAATTGTAAAAGACAAAATAAAAAGCAAAAGGGTAATTGACTGTCATGTCTCACATTGATCCAATACCACAATTCACAGTAGGTACATTATTTTTAAGCTATTTTGATCTCCCCTATTTTCATTAATTGACATACACCTGAATAATACAGATCTAGTAGTTGAGGGAAGAGAGGGATAAAATCCCAGGATAATCCTATTTTCTTTAATAGAGTTTATTTAGATAAGCCTTCTTGAAATATATTGCTCTGAGTCAAAAGCTATCCTGAGCTTGTAAAACAAAACAAGCAAGCAAATTTTCTTGTGGGGACAATAACTGGAGGGAAAGTGGGTGTCAAAGCAAGAACATCCAAAGCAAGAACATCCAAAGCAAGAACATTCTGTGATGTACATAATCTTAACATGCAGTCCTATACCTCTGGCATTGACTCAGATGTAATACAAAACATACTGTAGATTATCATGCTAAGCTTAGAAAAGAACTCAGAACCTGAAAAAGGAATCAATGTTTAAAAAGTTTTCCTGCTCCCTGATTCCAAAATTCAATGCCAGAAAAATATCCAACAACTTTAAACTGGATTGGTAAGAAAAAGCAGAGTAGAAGACGTTACAAGCCTTCTACCATATTCTCAAACAGTAGAACATAGAACAGTGGTGGCGAACCTATGGCACGCGTGCCAGAGGCGGCACTCAGAGCCCTCTCTGTGGGCACATGTGCCATCGCCTCAGCCCCGATTCCCCCTGCGGCCCCCTCATCAGCAGCCCCTCCAGAGGAGAGTCGCCCCTGAGCACGGCCTGCACATAGCAGCGCAGCCAAGGACATGGCAGCCAGGCAGCGGGGACAAGATTCTGCCCTCGAACCCTGTCATGCGCAGTTGATGCTGCGGGGCGCGGTCGGAGGGTGTAGCTGCCATAGCGCTGCTAGGCCATCCGGGCGATTGGCGGGCTGTGGAGGTGGTGGGTGGCCCTATGGATGGGTAGAGTGGGACAAGGGGCGGCACAGGGGCACAAGGTGAGGGCGAGGGCGTTTTTTGGGCACTCGGTCTCTAAAAGGTTCGCCATCACTGACATAGAATAACAGAATTGGAAGGGAAGTTGGAAGTATTCTAATCCAACCCCCTGCTCAAACAGGAGACCTTGTACCATTTCAGACAAATAGCTGTCCAGTTTCTTCTTAAAAGCTTCCACTGATGGAGCACCCACAACTTCTGAAGGCAAGCCATTCCACTGGTTAAACACGATTGGGACTTGACTCTATATAGAGTAAATGTATCTGCACTAGTGAGATTAATAAATCCTCACTAGCAAGGATTTTTCATGGAGAAAAACTATTGTTAGGAATAAAAAAAAACCAGATCACACATAATTGACCAATTATTCAATCAATCATTCAATCAATCAATCTATTTCTCATCCTTTGGCATCCCTGTTTGCAACCATCAGATTGGGAGTTGCCAGAGAAATCTAGTATCAGAGCATTTAATTTAACTTTAGATGTTTGTGCCCTCCAACATATTAGTCTGTAGGAGGACAATATGAGTTGGGAAAAAATTAGAAGATGAGATTTCCAAATCTGATGAAAGAATTCTTCTTTCCTTCAAAATATTGCACAATGTGTGCCTTTTTTTTTAAAGGATGGAAAGAACACTTTTAATATTGTCTTTTTAAAAAACCCGTCTTCTTCCTTCCTGTCTTACCTTTAGCAAAACCACAAACATTTTGACAGATACAGGTTGACTGGGTATAGACATTCTAACAATGTATGCACACTTTAAAATAACAATTGGTATTTCCTCTTTATCTCTGTACATTTCTTCTAACATTAAAGTAATAGTTTGAAGTACAAGGAATCTGAATCAAAATGTTATCAAACGAGGTCATTGATAGAGTAGCCCCACAGTTAGATAGGTGGCAAATAAATTTAACAAATAAATAAAATACAATAAATACTAATTAAATTAACGTACATTTATAGCATGGATTTCACTGAACTATGTTAGGAAGGGATCCAGAATTTAAAGAAAGGATCAAGAAAATTAAGAAGCATCCCATATTATTACAGTCAAGGCCAGCAAAAGAGCATATAAAATTCTTACATGTAATGTAACAAGGAGGATGGAAATATTACTATATTCCCCACTGTGCACTTCAGATTAATATAGCCAAGCATTATTCAGTTCCAATATTGCAACCGTATAACTCCTTTTTTTCTCCACCTCCTGGGAATAGAATCATGAATTGTTTAAAGGACACCCACCTGCTATTGTCTATTACTATTTGAAGGAGTAATTTAAAAGGCCAAAAATAAAAAAATAAAAAATTTCTGAAGGGATATGTATTCAGAGTTGGCAACAGATTGTCAGGACGATCAGCTATTTGTGAATTTGTTCTGCAGGCCAAAACAAGGATAGGCTTTCCTGGGGCTGCTTAGCAAATTTAGACATGACTGCTATACTATGAATTCTCCACTCAAAATTAATTCATTATTTACAAATGTACTTCATAAGCATTCAGGGAAAAGATCTGATTTCTGAGTTTTTTCTCCTGATTTCCATATCTTATTTCACAGCAGTAATATAGCGTGTGGAGGCCTAGTGGTGAAGATGCTTGTCTCCCACTCATAATGTTGAGAGTTCAATCCTAGATAATGGCAGATGTGTCTCTCTTAGATGGCAAAGACAAAAATCTGCTGTGAACTCCACTTAAGCACCAGGAAGGGTATTGGCCAATAAACACTCAGCTCCATCAGGCGCCCTGACTCTACCCTAAATTAAGGGTCTACACGGTTATATAAAAAAATAATACACAGCTGTAATATAGAGACATTGGAATCTGGTTTGTTGCACTGCAGCTGCCTCACAGGATCAGCCATGGTAAGGAACAGCATAGAAATCAGCACAGGAAGATATTCTTTAATAAACCATAACCCAGAACAAGGAAAGTGTGCAGAACTGGATAGCAACTATATGCAACGTCTCCAATACTGGTTTGTTTCTTCATTGAAATAGATAATGAGTCAAAAAAGTTCTGCTTGGTTGAGTATTTTGATTTCACAATTTCTTCTTGATGAGCAGGTGGTGATTATGCCAGAAAAGCCTCTGAACAGCTTCATCTGTTGTGCCAGTTGTGCCCTTTCTTAGACTGGGGACCATTCAGAGTCACTCATGCCCTGATCACCTCATGATTTGACTACTTCAATGAATTCTACATGGGACTGCCCTTGAAGATCACCCAGAAGCTTCCACTGGTCTAACAATATAGAGGCACAGGAAGTGATAGGCGATGGACATGCTTTGCAAGCTGCAGTGGTTACCAGTTTGTTTTTAGGTATGATTAAAAATATGGATAACTCTATATAAAGTCTGGTAATGGCAAAGGCGAAGCTACTTGGGGAACCTCATGTTTCCCAAAGTATCTGTCAGGTTGATCCCATCTGGTAGAGTTGCGATGCTCTGGATTGCTTCAGTTAAACCAGGGGTCTTCAAACCTGGCCCTTTTATGACTTGTGGACTTCAACTCCCAGAATTCCTCAGCCAGCGTGCCTGGCTGAGGAATTCTGGGAGTTGAAGTCCACAAGTCATAAAAGGGCCAAGTTTGAAGACCACTGAGTTAAACAATGCCATTATTGGGACTCAGGAAGTGAACCTTGTCCGGCAGCAATGCTTACACTCTGGAATGAGATTCCTTGCAAAATCTGAACTGCTGTTTTGAAGGAATCTGAAGATCTGGCTTTTCTTCCAGGTCTTTGGAAAAGGTGAATGAAGCCTCCTTTTATTTCCCATCCAATGTTATCATTTTTTGGCATTTTTATTCTTTTCTTGTTTTAAAATTTTTAACAATTTGAGTGGCTGGGAGCTGGGTGGCATATAAACGGTATTGTTGTTAGATGTTACAAAGATCGACATTCATTCTGAGAATAAACCATTCAAATTAAGTAAACTTTTGCTCGTGGAACTAAAGCAATTTGGGATTCTAAACCAATACTGCACTTCACTGAAGGGATGTGTACTGTCATCCTGCCTGTTCCTATAGACCAGGGATTTTCAAACTTGGCAATTTTAAGACTTGTGGACTTCAAGTCCCAGAATTCCTCAGCCAGCCAGGGCAGTCTGTGGAATTCTGGAAGTTGAAGTCCACAATTCTTAAAGTTGCCAAGTTTGAAGACCCCTGCTATAGACATTTTTCTTCGTTGACAGGGAGGCTTACAGGATGGGCGTAATTATATTCAGTGTGTGTGGTTACAACTCTTCAAATTAGTACTTGAAATATCTAAGTTATTTTATTTTATACTTGAAGCAAAAAAAAAAACCTCCTTTCCCACCTCCTATCATACAGGCATCTCTGTTGTCTTATTTTGCTTCACGGTATGTCCGTGTGGCAGCTGGGCACAGAGAGAATTGGGTCTCAGATTATCTCAGCTACAAAAGACAAAGCAGCAAATGTAGAAAAATGAGACTGAGGGGAACTGAGAGTGAACTTTCTCCTGGCCTGGCTAAGTCACAGATCCAACATCCATTTTTCTAGATGTGTCCAACCTGAGTTGTCAAGCTCCTTTGTGCTAAGATATAGCCATAGCCATAGTTTCATCTCTAACACACTGGACATGTTGTGAAGGATATGATCTACAGCTGGCTCTTGTTTATCAAACTCGTTTGGCATCTTTCAAACTTACAATGCTGCTGAATGAGAGTTAAGCATGACTGGCCCTTGTAGTTTTGGCCATTGTGATGCACTCATCTAATCACAATCCTTGGTGCTTACAATATTGCAGCGAGCTGCAGTCAGGTGATTGCAATTTCCAACATACCCTTCCAGCTTCCCACAAGCAAAGTCAATGGGGAAGCCAGTGGAAAGTTGCAAGTCATAATCATGTGAGATCCTTGTGTAATAACATAATACTCGCTTAACAACAGCAACTGCCACTGCCATCACTAAGTAGCATAGTCATTGAGGCCACATGTTGCAACTGCATCTCTTGGTAATGGCAATTCTGGTCCCAAATGCCATAGTTAACTGAGGACTACTAGTATTGAAAATAAGATTTCTTATATTGTTCCATGAACACAAATGGCCTGAAATAATAGCCATATTTGTTATAATATATTGCATTTCTGTTACTTGTGAGTAGAATGTTGAGTGGATACATGGAGCCATCTCTCTCTCTCTAATTGTGTGTTTGTGTGTGTGTGTGTGTAGCTCTACTCTTAATGTAACCCACCAGCTACCAATATGCTGTGCTTTGGATTTGTATATTTTTGTATATTGTATATTTTTTATGTTTCTTGTGGTAATAAACAACACTATCTTTACACATCCAATTTCTATATTCTATGGGATAATTAGAGGACAAACATGCATTTGTAAATGAACACTCTGATAGAAAGAACAGTTCTGCATTTCAAATGCTGTAATCCTCTTATCTTCTAATAAGGATATTTTAAAGATATAGTTTGCTTAACATAAAACCCAATTCAGACTATTAGATAGTTTGGTCCTGTAGCAATCCTCTGCAGACTGACCTAATGTCACAAGACAATAATCATGTCACAAGACAATAATCAACAGCCCAATAACAGAAGTTACTCATGTTGATGTACTGGTGAAACTTTGGTAAGATACAAGCCTACCTTTTACCATGTGGGAGGCTTTGGATGAATCCAGATGAATGAGTGTACAAACTGCTCCTGATCCACAATACAACTCAGTATGCTTACTCCATCCTTCTACACACAGATATCCTCCAAAAAGTCAACTGCCTTCATAAATGTCTAAAAAGGGAGCCTTATGCCTAGATTTGAACTCCATTAAGAAAATGTAAGTAGGGAATAACAATTATCCACAAGATACTCTTCCCTTCTGCTTGTTAAACTTATATAAAATCAGGTCAAGATCCAATTTCCCAGATGTTTATATGGCAACTGTGGTTGCACCCTTACACTTGACAGCTAGGCAATCCTTGACAACTATGTATAAAAGATATGACTCTGCTGTCCATGTTTCCAAGCTAGCTCCCTGGATGATTACTGAATGGCACAGCAAGCAGCACTTAGCTTCTACCAGTAGGTTCTTCTTTCAGTTCTCTTTCCTACTTCTTTTGTATTCAGCTAAAAGATGAAGAACCTAGATTCAATGGGGAAAGACTATGGATAAAGAGGATCCCTAAGACCGAATGCATAGGCTCTGAATGCTTGCTCAGAGGTTCTTTCAATGGGAATTACTGTTGTATTCCTCTATTTATATTAATTTTTCTCCAAATTTCTGTTAGGATACAATTGGCCCTTTCCCACGCTGGTGGAAAAAATGGTGCCCCTTGAAATTCTGCCGCATCTGTTTAGAGGTGAATGGTTAATTGTTTTTCTTGAGCAACGTATGCTCCCAGATAAAAGGACTAGAAAACAGGTTGTACTAGTTGGGGGAGGGATCTTTTTTGGTATTATCTGAACGATGAATCATAAGCACATTTTTTTTTTAAAAAAACCACAATAATTTTGCAGATTTAAGTCCATTAAGAGAAAGATTAAATTCATTCCTCAAAGTCGGGAGGGTATTTTTTTATTTAATCAGAGTACTTTTCTCATGCAGCCTTTATCCTGAATTTTCCTATAAATGACCACTGCAATTTACCACATTCCTCAGTTATGAATAATGTGCTTCTTCCTTTTACAAAATAATGACAGCACAATAAAGCATGTATAGCAAGTGAGCCAGGTGGCTATCAACAGGAAACCCTAATGGGAAGGTATTTTATGTCTTTAGCATGTCAAATTAATTTTACCAAAGCTGAAGTCTTTGGGCATAAAGTGCCTCTGTGTGTATTTGTTTGCATGTTTTGTGTGCATGTATGTAAACTATTCCAACAATGGAATCTCAAGCAGATTTAGAGGACCGACCAATGACTAGAATGCAAGGTAAAGTGCCTCAAATTATGCTTGGCTGATGGGTCATTAAGGAAGTAATGCTAAATTGTGCAAGGTACAATTACTGTGCTGTGCAGCTGTGCAGTTTAGAGGAGCACTGCTTTGCATACACTGAGAAACAAACAGGTATCGTCTCTCCTTCTACAACATCAAGCCAGTGAAGTAACTCTGCAGCTGCTGAATAAGAAGGAAAGCCAAGGTACCATATGACCTAATTTGGATAGGCTCAACATTGTTTACTTGTGTTCTAAGGTTTCAATTGTTCGGCAAACTTTCTGCTTTCTGCTTTTGACAGTACCCAAAGAGGAGTGAATAGCAAGTGAGGGGTTACACAAACAAGCCATAATGGAGAACTAGACAAACTCCATATATTTCACCCTTGAAACATGTACAGTATATAAGCCCAACACAAGATGTGAGGCAACATTCTTCTTGCTAATTCGGTGCAGAAACAACATTGCTATGAGGAACTCAGGAAAAGTAATCAGCAGCACAATTAAGCAATCTACTATAATGATAGAATACAACATTAGTGCTGAGTAATCAGAAACATGTTTATTTTGTTCCCTTGATTTGTTTCAAAGTACCAAATATCCAATTATTTTCTTTGGCAGGTTTAGAACTGAAATGGCCTCTGGTTTTAAAACACAGTTCTTTGTAATAAGTGGAGCAAAATTAAATTTAACCATTTATTTCATTCAGAAAAAACAAGTTCTAGAGTTCAAGTTTTGATTTAAGCCTCCAGATATCAGTTTCTCTCTCTTTTGAGATATGCCTTCAAAGCAAAATTAGAATTTGAATAAAACCAAGTGGATAAAAGCTATTATAAGAAAGTAGCACCTAATGTGGCAGACTTTCTAACTAATTCTTGAAAACTGTACTAATATCCTGGATAGGCCATAAAAATAATTCAGATCTTCTCTAAGATACTATTATGTAGCAAAACAAATGTTTTTGCCATGAAAAGGGAGTTGAGGCCACATTGAAAATCTTCTCTGAACTTTTTAGATTCATATTATTCTGGATTGCCCTGCATGCATGGGGAGTTGATGCCAATACTTTGAAATAATGTTATTTCTACTTCACAAATAGTTCCCAAAAGTTTATATCTATCAGCTGTCACGGGTTTTAAGGGACTAAGAAAAAGAAGAAACCAAATTGTCTTTCATTCCTTGACCAATGATAAATATATCAGCTGTATTAAATATTTAGGGTTTCATATTGCTTCTTCAATATTGTGGCCTATTCCAAATTGTCTACCAATTTTTACAAAGTTGTGTCAAATTTTCTAACAGAGAAATACTCAGCTGATGGTGCTTGAACATAACTTTTTCTTTCAATGTTACTCTTCCAATTCATCTTCCATAAGCCACTGGAATGTTGACAAAATAACGTTGGACACTAGACTCTGAAACTGTATTAAAAAAAGAAATTTCCCTCATCAATGGACTGAGGATAGCTGTAGATCCAGGATATGTTCAGGTCATCATCTACATGACATTTCAAAAACAGTGATTGCTAAATATATCTTATTATTTGAGTAGTAACTTTCTACCACGGCTTCATCTAAGTAGATCAGATCAGCCTATATAGGGTTGTTTTATCTTTAAAATAATACTTCAAAGCAGATTAGAGAAATGTCAGACTATCAAGTGAACTATGAGGATAATGAAGATTTGATACCATATTCCCGTGTTCTCTCCACTCAGATAGTTTTCAACTTTCTTCCTGTCTGTGTAAAATAAATACGTTGATAGGATCTTCTTCAGATTGGGGCCAGATTATCAAAATGTTCAGAACAGGAACAAAGGAAAAGGATTATTTGTATAGCCCTCTGATCTCTAAGGCCATATAACCAGACCAATCTTAAGGGATGTTGCTTTTCCTTAAACTGAATACTGGAAGAATTGCTATCATACGTTGCTCTGAAACAAAATCAAATATCATGATTTCATGCCAGCATTGTAGGATGATACCTGCTGCAAGAGTTTAGGATCAGGTTGACAAAATGCAGCATGAAACTCATGTTATTACCATGAAAGCACCGGCTTGGCATTTTAACACACATTGCACTGCCAAGCAAAAGCCTGAAACCCTCAGCTCATTGAACGTAAAAGGGTAACTGTTTCATGATCCAAATAACTGAGATACATGCTACATAGTATGCATGCATCAGGCATAAAATCTGGAAGCTTATTTCAGTCAATGCTATCCCGGTATACAATAGAAAAGCCATTTGTCTTTTTATTCCTGTTTTATTAAGTTAAAACTGAGCTAATTTAATTACGACCCCTACAATCTTATATCAATTTTTCTACCGCGTAAGATTGGAAGTCATAGAGAGCAACAAAATTACCAGAATGAGCAGATGTGTTGTTCTGCATAATCAAAGTGCATCTGAAGACTCCTAAGAACTCATGAGGGTCACTTCATGTTATAATATCAGTAAAAGTATTGCATTTAGCACAAATGTAGACATTGCAAGGGCTAATATACTTTCTGATATGTATTTTAACATTATATTATAGTAGAACTCAGTGAGAATATAGGGGGTGGAAGGTGAGGATTGAAATTACTGCTGGTAACTTGCTTTTTGTTCAGCCTAAGTGTTGTACATCTCAGCAGTCAAGAAAAGCTTCTCAGCAAGAAGATATTGTTATAGCAGAACCACAGAGAGTTGAACACAATTCTCAATTTGCAGGCAAATGGATGCATTGTGTTGGGGTATAGCAGTAGGAGACTGAAGTATGAATCACAATCCAGCGGCATTCTCTTACCTAGACTTGTAGCTAGGCATAGGGTCCTTCACCTGAGAGAGGAAGGAAGGCTCAGCATAAGGCATTCACATCTTTGAATACATTTTTTTCAAGAACGTCTGCATTTTATTATGTTCTTAGTTGCAAACATAATGTTGTATTTTTCCCAAAGAAAGACAAGTTCTTTCTCAAATAAATTTATTTTTATTTTATTTATTTATTTGTATCTTTCCTATATTATTTTTACAACTAATTCAAGGTGGTGAACATATCCAACATAACTTTCTTCTCCTATTTTTCCCACAACCACCTTGTAGGGTGGGTTGGGCTGAAAGGCAGTGAGTGGCCCAAAGTCACCCAGTTGGCTTTCATGGCTAAGGCAGGACTCGAACTTACGGTCTCCTGCTTTCTAGCATAGCCTAATCACTAGACCAAACAATGAGTACATCATCTTTCCTGTTATAAGACTATGATAACAAAGATACAATCATTTTCAAATCTTCCTTTTCTGGGATTGGCTATTTGGGATGAATATTATAACTGAATAATAGGATGAAAAACGTAATAATGTTGGGAGAGCAAAAAGGATACCTATGCAAAGTAGCATTAATGCACAGATGATACTGCCACTACTACTCCTCTTTAATATAACCTCATTGAATATCCTAATATTGATGTTACTGTATACAACATTTTAAAAATGGCAAAGTCTCTGATCAAAGAATTTAGAGTGCAAGTAACATTTTCAGATCCATGGCAAGAGGAAATAATATCCCCAAAAAATAGTATTACCAGCTTCTAGGGTTAAGGCTAGTGAGATGATTATGGTCACTTCATTTATGTTAACCTGTTCAAAATACATAATTCAATGCATATTTCTGTACTTTATATCCTCCAGATGTTAACTACAGTGATGGGATTTAAATATGTGAACAACTGGTTCTCTGTGTGGATGCTGCTTCCGGAAGTCCATCCTGGGCCTGGTCAACAAAAAATTAATTGCCGGTTCTGTCAAAGTGGTGCAAACCGGCTGAATCCCATCACTGATTAGCTATTAACTATACTGGCTGGGAATAGTGAAGATCGTAAATCATTGTATCTTGAGAGATCATGGTAAGGCACTTCGTGTTAATGAGGAGTTATATCTTAGTGGCAGATGTCAGGTTTATATGTAAAAGGTCCCAGCTCATTCTCAACCCTTTCTGAGTTAGGAAAACTCCATCCTGGAAGAGATTAAACGGCCAAATGGTCTTAACCAATAAAAAGTATTTTTGATGTATAGTAGCAGGTTTAGTTATTTTATCAAATATATATGCACCCAATATGTTGGGCAAAAGCAGTGTTCTGGATGACTCCGAAGCTACACACTAATTAAAGATGGAAAGTAATTACAGAACTCTAACCCCCCTCCCCGCAGCTACCATGATCTTGAGGCATGATGGCACAGAGGTTAGAATGCAGTATTGCAGGCTAACTCTGAATTCCACTGCCAAGAGTTCAAGTTCGATCCTGACCAGCTTTCCATTCTTCTGTGGTCGGTAAAATGAGGACCCAGATTGTTGGGGGCAATAGGCTGATTCTGTAAACCGCTTAGAGGGGACTATGAAGCATTATGAAGCAGTATGTAAGTCTAAGTGCTATTACTATTTTGTCAAGATTGAGTTTAAGCCTGCTTCTTCCCATCCGACCCCCAGTCTTAACTTACTGGAACAAGGCTTCTTTAGTTTCATTTGGTTTCCTCAAGATTGAAATGTACGGCTAGTTTTCATCAGCTTACCAAGGATACCTGACCACATACCACTGGTTTCATACGGATATTACAAGAACATTGAATCCTGTGATATCTTACATCAAGGACCTTGGTTCAACCTCTCTTATTCAGTATTGTTCATACCTCCTACTAAAGGCCAGATATAAACAGCCCCTATTTGGCTGTCTATAATAAATGTTTTTTGGGAAAAGATAACCACAGTTAACATCTATTTTGAGGAGTAATTCTTGCTGAGGGCTTATTTGCAAAGCTAATTGTAGGTCCTTAAAAAAGTTTATATTTTGGTTCCCATTCAAATAAGATATGGATTATTTTGCAGCTCATTGTGAATCACTATAGTTCCTTCTCACTGTATTGATATTAATCTTTTGAAAACTGAATAGAGACATAGACAAACAAACATGAATACGTTGTGAGATAAATATTTGACATTTTCTACATCCATATTTGTATGTATAAATGTTCAAGAAGAGACTAAGAATAGTCCAGAGCCACCCACTTTTAGTGAACTCAACAATTATAATTTGCAGATTCTTCTCTACCCACTCTTCCCTAGTGGTATATATCTTCAAATATTCAGAAAGAAAAAAAGTGGTACATTTGAAACCAAAACTCAGGTGAGAATCTGAACTCTTGTTACTGTGGTTCCTTGGCTCTGTGTTCTACATAATAGTGAAAGTTTAGTAGGTGCTGAAACATCTATGAAAATCAATGAGCAGTAATACTCTGATATACATCCAAAATGTTTAGCACATACATTGGGTAAATTTCCAGATATCAACCTGAAATATCCGTCAGCTGGGGTCCAAGAAGGAACGATTATTTTGATTTTACCTTCAGTTCAATTAAACACTGGCAATGAAAAAAAAAACATCCAGTCACATGTTCTCAAAATATCCCTTCTAGATCTACTTCCCACTCTCCAGCTCTCATTTATTTATGGAAATCATCGGTATGTGGTGAATTTGCTAGTAAAAACTATAAAGCCAGCCTGCTGAATATTTGTCATGATGTTCCTCTTAATTTTCCTCCTGGTTTATCTCAGTGGGTTGTTCTCATATATAATTTTAATTATTATATTTTGTTGCACCATTTGTTTTTATTCTCTGTCTTTTTTGCTAATGTTTTATTTATTAAACATAAAAAGGAAATAAATCTTGGTATATCTATTTGCTATATATATAATTAATGGAGAAGATCACGAATCATCAGCTACTGCACACATTTCAACTTTAACGTTTTCTCCCATAATTGACATTTTCACATGATACAACTTTTTAAGTGGATAAATATAGCGAAGTAGTTTTTTTCCTTTTCAGCTGGAATACCAATTTCAAAAATGAGATATCAACTATTGTTTGTTCTTTTCCCCCCCAACAGGCTTTGTGAGATTTTGGTACAACTTAATGCCATTTTTGTACGAGATACTATTCAAACTACTTACATAAAAGATTGAACATCACATCCTAAGCATTAGACAATATTTCTCCTTCTTTTCCCCAGGATTTCCAGTCATCTTTTACAGCAAAGAATTCTTGGAAGCATTATTTATTATTGTTTCCAAACTTTCATTGCTTGGTGTAGATATAAGTATCTCTGTTGGATTTTGGACCATTGGAGATAGATGCAAGGAAAATATTTCCACTCAGTACATTAGGACTGGAATAATCTGCTTCCACTAATAAAAAAAGTATTGTTTTTAATTATTTATTATTTAGCGTATGGCATACAATGTCAAGGAAATCTACATATGCTAGACACAATGCAGTCCTGGCAGCCTAGACTGCTAGTTCATTCTGTTCGGCGCTTGGTGCACTGCATGGGGTGAATCAGTTTTACGCCAATTAGCTAGTGGTGCTTGGGGTGCTGGATCTTCCAGGCTCCTCCGCTGGTCTCACTTTGCCTTGCCTTGTGTTGCAATACCTCATGTCCGGCCAGATCCATCGCTGGCTTCCACTCTCCACAAACACAAGTTAGGTTTTTCCCACCAAAATGGTACCCATTTATCTACTCACAATATTGCATGCTTTCAAACTGCTGGTTGGGCAGGAGCTAGAGGTCAAGCAACGGGGGCTCACTCCATGTCATGCAGCTGGGGTGGAACCACTGGGTTGGGGACAATTTCTGGCCAGCAGTTCCTCCCTCAGTAAGCCACATCTCCCCCCTCATTTGAATAATCTTTATCTACTGAAGAAAAGTATAAGAAGTGTTTTCTATTACAAATTCAAGGAATTTTGTCTGTTGAAGTAAATTACATAGGTATACATACTACATAGACAAAATAAAAGAATATATGCTTAAATGTAAATGTATGGAGAGTGCAGTATGTTGGGCAATAAAAGTATTATAATACTAGCTCAATAGCAACCTACAGACCTTTGTAGCAATGTGTGAAAGACAGCACGGTTGACAAGTTGCAGCAAATAAATATTTTAAAAATATAAACATAAAAAAGTCATGATCAATCATATTAGAAACAATTCTTTCTTATGATGAAGAATTTAGTATGAATTTAGTTATTTCATCTTGATCATGTTCCTCAAAGGCTCTTCTTAGAGACATATAGACTACAATATTACAAGAAGCCACCAGCAGTCTTCTCTTTGCAAATTTACCTTTAAATGTTCAAGTTCATGGTTATCACCCATTTGTGGTGGTGAATTGCACAGATCATCACCACAGCCAAGATTTTTCTTTTGTTTTTTTTCTTCCGAGTTCCCCACCTTTCAGTCTCATTGGATAATCCAGTTCTACTACCAATGACAAAAAGAGAAAGCTTCCTTATCAACAAAATTATGTACAGGCAATCCTTGTGTAATGACTGCCTCATACAGTGAGACTATTCAGCTATGAAGGTGCTAAAAACATCAATAATTTTGCAACCAATTTTCAAATTTATGATTGTCACAGTATCACAGTTATGTGATCATAACGTAGAGTCAATTGAGATCACTAAATGAAGGCTACCTGTATTTATTTACTTCTCTTATGACTCTCCTTCGTATGACCCTCTATTACATCCCTTTCCTTTTGACTCTTGTAGGGTTGACCCTGGAGTGGGGGAATTCCCAATTTATTATCTCATTTTACTCAGTCTTTAGAAAAAAAGATTGAATAATTAATTTTTAGTAATATACTAGAAGCAGTAGTATTTCTCTGCTTTTTTAGCTAACCAGATAGCTACATCATAACTAAAAATTAATTAATGTATATGTTGTATATAGTATGTATATGTTGTATATAGTATGTTTAGGTGTGTGTCATGTATGTGTTCACTTTGAGAGCAGGCAACTAATTTTCATTTTTGATGTGTGTTGTTGTGCCCACAATAAAAAATGACAATAAAGGCTACCTTATCTTATCTAATAAATCAATAAAAATCTGAACTGATGTGGGTTGCTTGTTTCATATATTTCATATTATGATTTTTAAAATTATATTTGGTGTAAAAATATAAGTAATATATTTGCCGCATATAAATATTAAAATCAAATTGAACCGTATTGATTGATAAAATCTAGGCAAGAATTTTTAAAGGATGAAAAAACAATTATTTTTCTCATGTTTTCCTGATCCTACATTTATCCTACCTTTTTTTTTTTTTTAAATAACTAGCTCAAGGCACTGAATGTGTTTAACATTGCTTCTTGAGCTAAGTGAGAGTGATTGGCCCAAAGTTACTTAGCCAGCTTTCACACCTAAACATGTTCAAGAAACCTCTTGGGGGTGGGGATGAAAAAGCTTCACGCTAAAGCAGAAAAGATCTGAAATAAGGAATAGTTATGAAGTGTTAAAATAGTTTTCACTTCATGCCTGAAATAATCTAAGACCATTGCTAGAAATAAAAATTTTAACCTTGCAAGGTGCAGAGCCAATTGTAAAAGTTTATCTTTTCATTGCCTTTCAGTGGTTTGCTTGAAAAGTAATAAGTAACCACAAGAGTTTAATATCTCTGTTTAATCAGATGGGATGAAAATAAATCATATATTTACATCTATATTTACACTCTGCATGTTAAATAAAAGGTTAAATAGAATTAAAAAGGAATATAAATACTAATGCAGTTCAAGACAAAGTGTTCACCTGAATCATGCTTTAATTTAAATCTTCATATAGATAAGAGCTGCTCAACTCTATTATATCTGTCACTGGATTATATTTTGATCAGTGATAACTTTTATGTAGCAGTGCCATCCCAAAATAACTTAACATTCTGTTATGCCAATAGGGAAGCAGAATATCTAACAAATATATTCTGGTACTCCAGGATAAATTGGTACATCTCTGACCACAATTAACATTCTTAGTTTGGAATCCTAAATACTGAATATAAATAGACTAAAAGTTGTTTTTGACAATATAGGGTAGTATCCACTTCTTCCCATCATTGGTGGGAAAATTACTGATTTCATCTACAGGATGGGAAAAAGGATTCCTCTTTTTCCAAATCCTAATAATCTCCCCTGGAGAGCAGGCATTTCCTAGAGCAGATGTTGGCATTGGGGGACACCCAGGACTTGAAGCAGAATGGAGATTAAGGAATGCAATGCTGAATTTCACAAACAACATTTATATGTGATAATCTGGATGTCACTATTAAAATTAGGACACTGCTACTAATTTGTTAGGCAGCCTCAGGTAAACCACCATCCTTTCAACTGCAAATCCAACATTAACATGTGGTGATAGTATTTTATTCGTGTGGCCAGGATGAAGATTTTCACCACCACAAGCTGACTATATAAATTGCTTCTAGACTTTCATTAGACACCCTCAAAGTAATATAGCTCTGCTTTGTTTTAGGCATGTTTTACATGAAAAACATCGCAGATCTATTTTGTATAATTTGATTAAAAATCTATTAGATAACTAGACTAGGAGTTATTACCACTACCGATAATGGACTAAATGGGCAATTGCTGCCTCTTTCTAAGGATAGAAATATGCACATTAGAAAGCTAACTTCAGTACAGATTTGGCACTTCAGTGGAGTTAGAATACTGCATTTTGAAAGACCAAAAGAAAGCCACTAGAACACATTGCTGCTACTATTTTAAATTTGTCTGCATGGTCTAAACCAGGGCTTTCAACCAGTGGTATGGGTACCACCTGTGGTACATTGGCACCTGGCAGGTGGTACGCGAACATCCTAGAAAAGTGGTAGTGGGGGAGGGGAATGAGCTGAATTGGTGGCAGCACCGCACAAGCCTGAGCAAGAGATGGCTGGAGCTGCAGGGCTGTCAGGGCTCAGTGGAACCGCTAGGATCAGCGCCAGGCTCCAGCTGGAGCTCGGCGCTGATCCTGGTGCTTCTGCTGAGCCCTGAAGAAGCACCAATCAGCTGGAATGTTCCAGTATCTCCAGGGTCTTGTGATTTACATTCAGATGCTTGGCAACTGATTCATATTTATGACGGTCAGTGTCCCAGGGTCATGTGAAGTGACCAAAACCTGCTGCAACCACCCAGCAGACGGGGGGAATAAAAACCAAACACCCCCCACCCCACCCCCATTGCCAATCCTCAACAAAAATGCTCACAACAATGAACACCTCAGACAGGAGGAAGAGCGCCGCTGAGTGGGCAGGCAGGTGTCTTGCTCGGCTGTGGCTTGGGGGGCACTTTTTTCAGTGCCGTTGTAACTTCTAACAGCCACTAAGCGAACTGCTGTAAATCGAGGACTATCTGTACTTTATCACTTTTTTCCTTTTTTGGGGGGGGTCAAGTTTTTGACACCTTGCTAGGCGACTGGTGGTACTCGGATGTTGCCATATCCTAAAAGTGGTATAATGGGTGAAAAGATTGAAAAGCCCTGGTCTAAACAGCAGCTGAAGCACGAATACACATCCTTGGTGAGTCTAAATGTATTTCAGCAACAAGTGAAATTCAGCAACAATCCCTTCAACTGTCCTGTTCCAAAATGATGCAATGGAATTGTGGAACTTATTATCATATTGTTTCCAGAAAGTGAGGGGAGGGTGCTGGATTTTGAGCAACAAAGAAGTTGTGTTGGTCAAGGAATCAGGTCATTCTGTAATTGTGTAACTATTTGTCTTTAGCTCAGTCTTCTGAAGTATTTTGATTCTTAACTACAAAGGCTATTGATCCAAGCCCACATTCCAAGATTCAATAGATAATAGTCTCCCTCTGCTCCTCTATTTAATTCTATCCATCAATATACCTAAACTTGCTCCAAAGGAATAGAATTACCGTATATGATAGTTGTTTATGAGTAGAATATGTTTACAGGAAATCTAAGAAGGGTCTGGAAGAATAAAATACAAAAGAATGTTGTTGTACTAAACAAGAATTTGCTCTAGGCATCAATCCTTTATCAGTGACATTTAATTATTCTCATCAGTTACATTCCTAGTAACAGTACCTTGGATAAAAACTATTTATACGGGAAAGCTGAGATATGGTTTATTTTATATTGTAAATCCTAGGAGACAAAAAATTTACTGTGAGTTATAGATTTACAGTACATATGAATGTTAGTTAACATTAAAAACTATAGTATTCAAGAAGGAAAAGTACCAATAGAATTTTCTATGTAAAATGTAAAGGAAATGATGTCAAAAAATCTGTCAGGACTTTCAAGCAAAATGAAAATCTATATAACTCAAAAAATTACTTAGAAGTATGCATATAATTGGGAAATTTGTATTCAGAATACAAGTATTTGAGAAAACTATATAAGACATGTGGAAAAAATGTTTGTCAAAGTACTGAAGAAAATATAACTTTTCTTGTGATTTTAATTTGTTTAGGATGATACAGAATTTACAGGCAATGGAATAACAATGGAATACATTTAATAGAGTTTTGGATCAGGCATAGATCGATTTCAATGTCCCTTATCAGGCTAAGAAAACAAAATAAGTGTAATAAGTGAAAGAAGAATGGTTATTAAAAATAATAAAGGACCCGGCAAAACAGGCTGTGTTTGGCTGATGAAATCATATGAGTAAGTTCTTTATTTTTTATACCTCCCTGCTCCTTGAGTAGAGTAGCCCACTGTGGTGTATGACATTCTGCTTCTGGATATTATGTAAGTTTCAAAATGGCCATTATGTTCAATGATTTTAAAATTCAGAATGTTAGTGCACAGACACATATCATTACACACAAAAGTGTCTCTTTGGATTACTGTAAAGATTTCCTTCGGGTGTTTATAAAAGGGCTGTAGAGAGGCAATAAGAATGCATACTTCACCCCAGCCCAATCTCACAGTGACAGGGAAGCTGTATAGTGAGAATGTAATAGTGTTCAATTGAGTGTGATTACAATCTGCTGCCTGGTAGACTCTCTGGTCACACACAGTTGCTAACTCAAATATGTACAAGAGCCCAGGCAGCCACTTGTACAAGGAATTTTTTTTTTAAGAATTGTGGCACACATTTAGGTATTACTGCCTTGACTCTTCTCAACCTTTAATGCCTCCTTCTACGTTTGATAATGCTATTTCACACCCTACTATATAGGATATTTCAAAATAATACCATGAGCAATTCTATGGGTTGGATTTTGGATGGCAGGCACACTAACCAATATACTTTTTTCATTCACACTGTTTGTATCTAAGCCCCCATCCACTTTTCATTATTATCCCCATCTCATGGAAGTATCAGGATCCCTATCAGTATCACCTAGCTACCTGTTCTCTTCATAAACCATTGTAAGGATTTAAAATTAAAATTAAAATAATTGAAATTAGCTAACATTGAAACAAACAGATCAGTAAGCATTGGATATGCATTGGTATTTTGGAAATGTACTAGCCTTTTAAAAAAAAATGCATAGATAGAGAATAAATAAAACATTAAAAATGTAAAAATATGTAAAATAGCAAAGGAGAAAGACAAAATTAGAGCGAAACGGGGGAAGGGACAGGGAGAAAGTAAAATTGGGGAGCACAGGTAAAAAGCTATAGAAAAAAACTAACTTCTACTTTCTTTAGCACAAATACAAACATAACAACCCTTTCTTAAAATCATTAAAAAAACCTTAAAGAGAAATTTTAAAATGACTTTCCAATATGATATTATGAATATGAAATTCTATTACTTCTGATGTACATAGTTTTTCCCAAAAAAAATTCCTACTTGAAATTATTTGGATGTCCTTCCATAACAAGCCATTTTTTAAATTTATGTGATATGATATAGGCAAAGAATAGATGTCTTACCTCATTATTTCCCTTCTACAAAATCTATTTGAAACATGATTGCATCATCCACCTTTTAAAAACAGAAGAAAATATTTCATTATAATTATTTTCCCTCTTCCTTGAGCCAGCCACACAAAGAGTCTCCAAAGACAATTAGATGCACACAATGGACACCACAAATAGGAAGACAGAAGCAAATGTACCTATGTATTATTGTGTGAAACTGGGAGAAAGAGCCAATATAAAAGCATGGACTGGGTCAAAGAAGTTTATTTCTCTCTCTCTCTCTTTCTTTTTTTTTTTTTTTTTGCATTTTTTCTCATCTTGAAAGGAAAGGGAAGGGCTTCTATAAATCCAGCAGTGGTGACTTGGTCTTTCTCTTTTTCCAATATAATTTATTAAAAAATAAACAGAATAGCTTCGTCTTTTTATTAAATGAAATACCCTATAGATCCAGATAAATTTTCCGATATCCTGTTACAGACAAAATGCAAGAAGAGCAACTTTATATGAAAAGTGACATTAAAGACATGGGAAGAAAGAGAGTTGTGAGATTAAGATGCAAGCTATCAATATTTTTTTCCAAGAGAAATTTCCACTGAGGTCAATGTATTTTATTTATGGCATTTAATAATTCTATTATACTAGTATGGCTTTGCATATATTAGAATTATCCAGCCTTGCAAATGAGAATGGCAGGGAAAGCACAGGAAGACTTTTAGTTTCACGTTATTACATCTGAAATACTTTAAATCTGACTATTCTGGATAAGCCCCATAACATCTTAATGCCTATCTAACATCTGTAGAAATCTGATGTAATTTAACTAAACTAGCATGCTCACATGTTGAATAATACTTGGTCTAAAATTCTTTACAATAACAGGCTGTAGCAATTTTTTTTCACCAACTAAGCCACAAAGCTGCAAGTTAACCAACACATCTTCAGTAAAAAAATTAGCATAATTTTAGTACAGTAGCTGCATACATCCAACAGCTTAAAATTCTAAAAAGGTATCCAGGTTCAAAATAGTAGAAGATATTCTGCCCAGGTAATCAATGAATTAAGTAACTGGCTTGCAGTAAGTGACAGATCAATTAATTGTATTTTTAAATGAACCATTATTATATCCACACATGCAAGAATGCTTGCTTCAATTACAGAACAAAAATAAAATTACAATGTCAAAAAGAATATTTGACAAATTGCTAGAAGAGTTACGTACCTTGCTCAGAAAAAAAGCACTAGCAATGAACAAATTAAAATCTTTCTCCTCTTAAACCCTATTTTCAGTTTTACAAAGCTCTGCATTCAGAAACACAAGGCAAAATAAAAACAACTGCCTTTCTCTAATAAACAATAGCATTATTTTGCTATGTGTGTATGTGTATGATGGGTAAACAACTTCAAAATTAATTTCATAGTTTTCCTCTTGACAAAGGCTTGTTGATGGATTTTAAGGATCCTCACAAAACATCTAACATCTGAAAGACTCCAGGAAACATAGCTCATAGGATACAGGGGGTGGGGCAGAGCAATGGCTGGAAAAACATTCTGAATTTAAAACTGTAACACCTATAATTATAGAGGCGTCATAACCTCCATTTTTTTAAACTAGCAAGCTGTAGTCATAACCTGTGTACACCCTTACCAAAATCTGCCAAGTATTCAATCACCTGGGATTTAAGATTTGAAAGGGGAAGGAGTTTCTCTCTGTTTGTCTTTGCACTTGTAAAACAACTACAGCAGTAAACAATTCAAGAGCAATTAACAATTGCATAGGAGGTAAGGAATAAATCCCACTGCTATTATTGTCAGAGGAATTAATCATATTTTATAGAGCTGGCAGACTGGCTTAAATCAGCACAGCAAAAACAAGACAGCCCATCTTTTTAACCATAAACACATGTTTATCCAAATGCTTTGGCTTTTCACAGAATGCCTGCCTGTTTTGTTTTTTTTTTTTTCAAAAAAGGTTGAGTAATCCTAACATCACTACCTATCGTAATTATTTTTTAAACATTTTGCTTTTATTCTTTATGCCTTTTCTTTCAGTTGGAATGAAAAGCTGGGAAAAAGGCAAAGAGAAAATTAAAACAGGTTGACAAAAGTCTCCACCTCCATCCTAAGTCTCACATATTTACAGCTGATTCATTTTATTTTTAGGTAGATGAGCTACAACATGAAGCTTATTGTTTTATTGGTATTTTTTTCTGACAATTTAGACAATTATGTCTGTCCAGCAATAACATGTTATGGCATAGCTTTCTTAATATGATTACAGATTATTCTTTTTTAAAATAAATTTTATCAAAATTGTTAACACAGAATAAAAAAACTAACAAGAATATCTAGAATGAAAAAAAGGGAAAAGGGAAAAGAAAAAAAAACAAAGACAAAACTGCAGAAAGAAAAAATATGAAGTAACTTGATTTTCTTTTATAGCAGTTGTAAGTATAAATATAAAATAACAGGATTGTTTACATTTTCTCTAAAATCTATTTTTATTTGAATCTTCAAAACCATATGACGTTATTTTTTGTTTCCTGCAAAAAATCATTAAGAGGTTTTTAATCACCCTTAAATTTAGACTATGTTCTATCTCTAATTAAAGCAGTCTATTTGGCCATCCTAACAATTTCTATCATCTTCACTAACCATTCCTCCATTATGGGTAAAGTCAAATCTTTCACCTTTGTACCTATAGTAGTCTTGCTGGAGTCGTCATATATAGAAACACAGTTCCATAATTTTTTTCCAGATGCTTATCCATCAATCCCAAAAGAAAAGTCTTTGGTTTTCATTGCATTTTCAAAATCTTCTGTAATATTACATGTAATAGAGTGCAAAATTATTTTTTCCAATATCCACCGAGATTAGAGATTATTCTTTAAGTACATCTAAATTATCTTTTGCCATACAAATATTTTTCCTCTTATTTATTTAAAATATACTGAATTACAGAAGGCACAAGTACTTTGCTCTTATTCTATAAAAAGTGTATCAGAAGTCTTTCTTAAGAATTCAAATCTGCAGTGTTTACTTTTATCACCAAAAGGTGGCGTCATATTCCCGTATCCTTTCTTCTATACAAAAATCCTTCGTTTTAATTTGCCAAAAGAAACTTCCATTTGATTACTGATCAAGAAATTAAAATGTGCTCTATATGAGTGCAACGTGACAGTGTTGAAAATGAACAATATGTTAAGCTGCAGTTAAGATCCCCATTAATATCTACCAAATGGACATGCAAACCTTCATCATTTTGGTTGAACAGATACTGGAATGTAACATCTCATGCTGGAACATAAAAAAAGACTTAATATTTTATGGTATTTCTTACTCCAAAATACTAATATTCTACTAGCTACTAAACTGATTTATCAGTAAATGATTTGAATTCATATGGATTTATTTTTCAATATATATCTACAGTAATATAAGTAAGAAAAATATGAAGCAATGAAATGAAATTTTTTAAAAAATGACTATGAAACAGGGAGCTTGATGGAAACTTCTAGCATCCTTATATCCATTAATTTTCCTTTACAGAAGGCAAAGATACTATGACAATATTTTCTGCAAAAAACTTCTGCTTTCAACAATAAAACACAACTTCATAACTGAAATGACTAAAGCAATGCTTAAATGCTACAGTATCCTTTCAGACTCAATATAAACTCTTTGTTTTAAATGTAATCCATTGGACATGCATATTTTGAATCAATTCCTTTTATAACACTCATCATAGTATTAAAACTAATCTGAGCATTTTGGAATGAAAATGCAAAATATTTATTTTTCAGTTCGTACGATAATTTCTTTAATCTATGAAATTTACAAGGGTGTAATAGTAAATCTATATTTGATTAACTATATTAATCAAAGCAGAAAAATGATTTAAATAGCATGATAACCTGGTGCATAGAATCACTGCATTTTACAGTGTTAGAGTCTCATGTGGCATATATGTATCATGGAACTAATGAAGCATTCTAATAGCTATTAAATTGATCTGGAAATGTCATCAAATTTTAGTAGGTAACCTTTGTTGTTGGCAGGACAAATGTAAAACTGTAGTGTGCTTTACAACCCAAATCTAAATTTGATTTCTTATATATAGTGTATTGACCAATGTAAGAAATTAATGTGTCTATCCCATATGAAATCATGCAAAAGAAACATGGAAAACTGTTTAAAGTATCAATAGAACTGAAAAATGTCTATTGAGTTCAGGAAAGCCAATATATATTGTTTCATTATTCCATCCTTTCAACAATTTTGCAAGTTAGGCCACTACACAATTGGAACAAAGGCCAAATTTAGAGACATACATGCATTCAATCAAATTTTACCCTTGTTTAAGAATGCTGAAAATGTTATATGGAGGACATTTGGGTCCTATATGATTCCCAATCCCTCTAAGAGTTGTCTTTGGTAAGAGAAGCAGTATATAAATTAAATAAACAAGCAAACAATCATTTTGTACAGCATGAGGTATTTTCCAAGATCAGTACAGGTGGTTTTCTGTCTTCTTTCACGCAGATCATTGTGAAATGTAATCAAAATGTATTAGATATATGGAATCCAAAAATACATGAGAATTCACAAAAAATTAAGATTGAATTAGAATACAATTTAGATCAGAATTTATTCTAACCCAAATGCTAAATCTGTTTATCATTTTGCCCCAAAAGATAAACACTTAATAATGCTAATAATATAGTTAGACTGGAATCATTTCCAAAGCCATGTATTTATAACTGGTTAGGTCTTCTATACACAATTACCAAGTTCAAAGTTATCTGCCTTATATTCTTTGGCCAATGTTCATTCAAAATTAAGCATTTGTGGAAATGCTTAAATGCTGTAAATTTCCAGTGGAAATTTTAAAACCAGGAAAAAATGAATAAAATATTAAAATTGGTTTAAAATGTAAGACAAATACTTTGGTAACTGGGATCCCTTTCCATATATGATAGGCAAAGGGCCATATAATTAACACAGTTACATAAGCAAAACCAAGGACTAGGCAAAAATAATTGTGCATCAAAGGTTTATGTGCAAGGTTAAGCTGTAGGCCTTTTAAAAACTTGCATAGAATGGAACCAGTATTTCACCCCAATACTTACGTGTAATGGGTTAAAATGGGCATGGATATTTATAAAACTCCTATAACATAGGTGTAAGAATAGGTTATTGAGGCTCTAAAAGTGTTTTACTAGGGATCCATTCAGAGCCCATATTTATAAATGTACAAAATAAGCGAGTAAGTCTTTAGAATAGATTATGCACTCAAGTATATTGTATTGTTTAGTGGTTAAACCACAGGTCTCAGAAACAGAAGAAGCTTTGAATATTACTCACAGCTTTACCACTGACTCATTGTGTGAACTTGACACAGGTAACATAATCTTTTCTGTTCCGATTTACTTATCTATAAACATAATGGACTATGATTCTGTATTACAGGACTAGCTTGAATACTTTCAGAAATAGTTTTGAAGAGCTGATTACTCATATATACTAGAAAAGATACTGAAATAGCATTTTTTCAGCCTGTAAAGATTGTCAACAGGCTAAGTTAGGAGAATGAAGGCCTTAGTGCTACAATTACCTAATACATTAGGAAACACATTGAATTCAGAGTGTTTGCAAAATGCCTATCTTGTCTGTTCCTAGAAGTGACTCTTTATCAAGCTCATCTAAGCAGGGACAAATGTTAACTCTTGCTGCCTTTTAGGGGTTTATCTCAGGAAGAGTTAAGTTCAGCACATTTCTGAAAAGAATTGATGTTTGAAGAATGCAAAGAAAAAGTTTCTTCCCTTTATCTCCTTCCTATGGAAACCCATCTTATGAAAAGAAAACAAACTTTTTCTGGAATATTATTGTACTCCAAAGTGTCTCCCCCCCCCCCAAATGGATACAGAAGCAGGTAACTTAGGTTAAAACCACACTGACAAGGTAGCCTGTGGCCACCGTTCTACGAAGGAAGAAGCAGGGAAGGCATGTAAATACCCAGCCACCTTCCTCCCCACCACTCTGAAAAACCAAAACCATGAGCAAGTTTTGTTGTTCTGTCCTCCGGGAGCTTTCCTAAAGCAAGCTTGTGGGTTGAATGTCCAGATTCCTTCCAGCCGAGAGACTTTCCTCACCTCTAGAACAAACACGCACAAGGGCGGGCGGGAGGCAGGAGAGCGAGCCTTAGATGGTGGACGTGTCTGTTTCTTTGCACACATGCGTTTGTCCTTCTAATGAACTTTCACCTCCCGAACTCTCCTCTTTTCATTGGGTAAAGTGCAAGGGGCAAGTGTGGGGGAGAAAGGGGAGAAGAGCGTGCAGAGAGAGAGAGAGAGAGAGAAAGCAGAGGAGAGGAAATTGGCTCGCGCAGCATTTGCACTTTTGCATTCTTTCCCTTTCACTCGTCTCTGTCTGTGTTTTGTTTTGTTTGTTTGCTTGGGGAGGACCCGAGATTCCTTTTTGGAGATCCCGAAAGAATCCAACAAAGCGAGCCTAAGACTCTCTAATTGAAATCGCTTCACCTCTCCCAATCTCTCCCCCCCTCCACCCCCCACCCCGCGACCCCTTCTGTTTGCTCTTCTCCGGGCTGTCTTCTTCCTCTTGCCCCCCCTCCCTTTAGTTTTCTTGGCTTTTCTACCCTCGCTCCCTTTTCCCCATCTCTTACGACTCTTCTCCGGCAGATTTCTCCCCCTCCTGGCTCCAACACCTCTTTGCCGCGCTCCGTCCCCTCCGCCTCCCCCTCCTCCTTTCCCCGATTCCCCTTCTTTTTGCAAATGCGATGTATCTCTCCCCCCCCCCCCTCTTTTTGCACTGAGCCTTGTTTACCCAGCAGGTGGATGTGACGTCAGGGACTCATAACAGCAAAAAATAACAAAATCTCCCTCCGCGGGGTGTTATTTTTCCTCACCCTTCTTCCCCAAAAGCGTGTTTTTTCCGCGCAAAAAAGCCCAACGCTCTCGCGGTGGAGACTCGCGGGGCGCTTGGAGCACAGCGCGAGCAGTCAGGACGGCGGCGGGGGATCCCAGTGGGCGAAGAGGATCGCCCTCCCTCCCCGTCCTCCTCCCTCCCTCCCTACTGCTGCTGCTGGATTGCCTTGCCTTGCCTGATTACTGCTGCTGCTGCTGCTCTCCCCTTTTGGAAAGCTAGTTCCCGACTCGAGCGGAGGGCTCTATTGTTATTTATTGTGTGCCTGTGTTGCACGCTGTGCCTCCTGCATGGGGCTGGCTGGCAGACTAGAAAGGGAGAGAGGGAGGGAGGGTGGGACGGAGTGAGTAAAGGGAGGTACAGACAGACAGACAGACTCACTCACTCACCCGCCCGCAGTGGGGGGAGCCCCTTAGCTGGCACCACCAGGCCGTTTCCAGCGGGTGAGTTTGCCATTTCGCATTTTCTCATCCACTTTTAAGTCTCCTGTTTGTTTGTTTCTACACCCCTTCAGTCTCCTCTACAACACCCCTCTCCCGGCTCGGACCTCCTCCTCCTCCTCCCTTACCTTTTCACGTTCTTTGGCATCCCCCTCTTCTTCCCCCCCCCCCCGCGCCCTAGCTTTTGCATAAAGCCCTAAAAACGCAATGGGGAAAAGCTGCGGGTCTTTCACCTCCGAGGCTCTTCCTCTTTCTTTATGTCCCATCTGTGCACCTCATTCATCTTTCTCCCCCCCCCTCCTATTCTTTCTTCCACGCGCTGGACGATGCACACATGACCCTAGCAAGTTGGAAGCCGCCTCTGCTCTCTGCCCCCGTCGCTGTGTGTGCGTGCGCGCGTGTGTGTAAAATAAGCCCCTCAAGCGGGAAAAAGGGGAGGTGGGAGCGATCGGACACGGGCAGGGTTTGCTGGCGGGGCGGGTGCGCTTCCTTTAGTAACTCCGGCCACTTTATGGCGAGGAAGACGGGGAGGAACTTTTTAGTCGACTTGCAACAAACTTTTGCCCCGTCTGCTTTTGCCTTCTCTTGCTTTCGTGTAAGTGAACTTCAATGAATAGGCCTTTGGGACTCGCACCTTACCCGCTCACTTAACTTGAACTCGCCGGTTTTCGTCCGCGCGCCCGCCCGCGCGCGCGTGCACACACACGCAGACGGGTTACAGTTCCGTGCTCTTCTCTCGGTTGAGCGTGCGCGGTTGCCGCCAGACTTCCTTTCCTACCTTCTCCATCTCGAGGGTTTTTGTGTGAATGTGCAAACCACAGAAAACAATTCGCTAGTTCGTGCACTCCAGCCTTAACTTAATCGTGCATATAAGACTTGCATTTAATGGTAACACAACAATCAGACCGATTGAACTGCTAATGCCCCCTTTTGCCCCAAGCCGACCGTAGCGTATTTCATTACAAAGATACCTTCGGACTAGAGGTTAGAAACATTCGAGATACACAACTGACAAAGCCGACACAGTACTAACCTCTCTAGTTTCTTAAGACCACACCGGCCAAGTGCTTCTGTGGTCGGTAATCCACGCTACGCAATTGGACTCGAGGCGCGCAGAAATAGTAACTTAAACGCATAGAAATACCTTTAGATCCAACGGAAGGAAAGCAAGAGCAGACGCCACAAATTTACACGTTCGCGCGCACGCATACACACGCTCCCGCTCACAAAAGCAATGTAAGGAATGTGTGCAGGTATGTCGAAGGGTCGTCGAAGATTTCTCCCCCACCCCCCGCCCCGTGCTCGGTGTCGGGCATAAGGAGAACTTCCCGCGCAACGAGCCGCGCGCCTTTTCTCTTGTGCAAGTAGCGGCCGCCGCACAATTCCAGAAAGACACGCTCGAGGGAGCCTCAGACGTGCTATTTCCCAAGCGCTCGGCGACACCCGTCCACAACGGACGGACGCATCCTTCACACGAGCGGCATCACTGACTCGGTCTCCCTCTCTTTCTCCCCTCCCCCTTCAACCAAAGCCCCACACTACAGTACCATAACCTCGCACTGCTGTCCTTTTAGCCCGGTGCCTGCGCTAAACTCCCTCGGTCTGGTCTCTGTACTTGATACTGGTTTACTGCCTCCGGACGTGCCGAGTGTTTCGCCGCCTCCGGTGGCTGTAGCGAGCCGAACGTCTTCGCAGCGAGTTGGGAAAAGTTAGAAAGGGGCGCTGCAACTCCGCGGCGCGAGCTGTCCCAGCCCCGCACCCCGGGCCCTTTTGCTTTTCCTAACTCCCTTCCGGGGCCACCTCGGTGCCCCTCCAACTTGTCAATTGCGGTGCAGGCAGAGCTAGAGTGATTTTGAAGCGTGACAGTCCCTACCCCAGCACGATCTTTCCTTTTTTTTCCCCCTGTGCTTGGAAATGAGAGCACGTCTTCCCACCTCACCCTCCAGGCAGCGGCTGCTTCCCCGTCTTGAGTTCCTCGGTTGTAGCCGTTTTTGACCTGCAGTTCCCCACATCCAAGCATCTTGCCATGATTTGCTTTTGGGGCATCACTTCTGCAAAAGAAAAAGAAAAAACCCCAGCAGATTCCAGCTGAGTGTGGAGGAGCGTTGAAACAGGAGAGTGAAAGGGAGACTCTGTGTGTCTGTCACAATTTTAAATCCTATTACTAGAGCAGAGTTCTTGGTTTCCTTTCTTGCAAGTGCTTTCCAAGACACCCCCCTCCCCAATCCCTTAGACACAAGCACATATTTTCCCCTCCCTCTTCCAGGTCTTAGCCTTCCCATCTCTTAACTAAAATCTATTTTGTGGAGATTTATTGAAAGTAGCCTTGGTTTCTTCTCGACTATAGAACACAAAGTTTTTGCCTGCCGAAGATCACAGGAGCAACAAGAGCCCCTGAGTTAGGAGTTGGGTGCTGACCGTAGCAATCACACCATTACAGAGCTTTTTTTCTATAGGTAAGTATAAGAGAACCAGTGGAGGCTTTAAGCATAAAACCCGCTATAGGATGACAATTGTGCATCATTCCTAAAGAACAAAAAACCCCTTCAATTTGCCAGCGGTGTGGGCTCAGATTTTATTTTTTTTGCTTCAAAAGATAGAAATGAGAGAAAGAAAGGGTTGCATACCAAATGTAATGTCCTTGTTTTTAAGTTTAAAACTAGAGTTCAGGAGTTTAGCAAACAATATAAATGCTGTCATAAAAGATGATGGCAATTGTCTCTTTCCCCATTTCATCCCATCCCGCTTGATAACTATTAATTATTTCCAAGTCATTGTGTTCTGATACTGCTGCTAGCCTGATTACTAAGTGTATTGATTTTACAGTGTCTACATCTGACATGGTTTAATTTTTTTACCCCATTTTCTTAAAATAGAATACAGGAAGACAAAAAGTGCAGGAATAACTATGGAAGACAGTGGCCCAGCTTGTGTTGGTTTCAGTTGGGGTGGGAATATTGAAGTTACATGCCCAACAGGATCCCTGGAATGTCTATGGATTCTGTTTAAAAAGAGTGAAACCTCCTCATTTCTTTGGCAGATGAGCTGTTTTTAGAAGCATATATTTGCTTTCAGATATAGTTGTTCTTTGAGAATGAGAATCCTTAGAAGTTTCAGATTTCAGTTTTGATCAATGTTATGAATGCATAATGGGATACAATTTATATATGGTGTGCTTGTTTGATACATAGAATGTTCATGCGTTGTTGAATTATACCATTTAAAGATGCGTACAATTTATTTCCTATTTACTTGGTAGTTTTAGCATTTATTTTTTTATATCTGATACTATGAAGTCACAAAAGTTTCACGAGAATTTTTGTACTATTGTAGATAATCACAAGGAATACTGCTAATGCTATTTGTTCTATGCAATTGCTTCTACTTTTAATCGTACAATGCCAAAGAGGAAAGGAAACCTTTTTAAATTCTTTATGATTTTTTTTTTTTTATGAAGAAGAAACAAGGATTTTCCATGCTTAAAATGGAAATAGCCACCGAGTTCTGTTAAGCTCAAAATGAATCTGGGGGAAGTATTGCAACTAAGAGGATTGTAAAGAAATTTGGACTGTTTCAAATGACGTGTAATTCAATTTCATGTTTTTAGTACTATGCAGGATGAAAGAATGAGAGAACCTTGTCACTTTTGTTCAAAATGTGTCAGCTACAATTTCATTGCAAAAAGGTATTTCAGCTGTAACTTCTTACATTGGCAGCATTCTTCCCTTTCAGTCTTTTTAGTCATTGTATGAAGGAGGGATGGAGGGGGGGGTCACTGTTTTTTTTAAAGTAAACAGCTTCCAACAAGTGAACCTTGACAACCCAGATTAGGGAAGGCAGCAGAGATCAAACAAAGCTGCTGCCTGGCTGTCGTTAAAAGCAGCTTCACTGAAAGATTCGGAGTATTCGATCAGGCAGCAAGATTTCTGTGTTCAGTTATGCAGAAATGGACAATTACAAATACTTGGTTACTAAATCTAAAGATAACTTGGAGGAAAGCTTATCTGTATTGTATTGGTTTTAGATTTTTAACCTAATTATTATTTGAACGACTAGTTAATTTGAAGAAAGGCTACCCCTGATTGGACCGAATTACTTATTTATGCTCCACTGATGTGCAACTGTCTTTTTATCTCCAACACCTTGAAGTGCACAGATGAATGCTTGTGATCTCCAGAATATATAAAAATGGTCAGAAAATAAAAGTTTAGCTCTTTGGTTATAGATTCTCTGCATTGTCAGGGAAGACAGACATTTTCCAGGCTATAGAAGCATTCTTCTATAGACTGGAATAGTTTCATTTTGCAATAGTTTTGTATTTTGTAGTTTTAGAAAGTTGAAGAAATAATTTTTGACATTCCAGAACATACTAGTCTCACTGATCACTACTTAGAATTTTTTTTTAAATGAAAAGCTGCATTATATTTTTTCCCCAAACATTGCAAGTATTAATTATAGTATAGTATAGTATAGTATAGTATAGTATAGTATAGTATAGTATAGTATAGTATAGTATTTTATTGATTTTGAATGTTTAAAAATAGCTTTAGACATAATTGCCATGTAGCCTTGCACTATTTACTCAGAAATAAAATACATTATGTTCTGAGGGCTTATTTCTTATATTAAACTTGGAGTGCAAGCTCCTTTATTCAGTTATCAGAGAGAAATCTCATTGAAACCAGTGGGATTCCTTTTTGAGAAGTCTTACTAGGATTACATTACAGCGTGTGTTTACTTTTTTGAAATATTTTAAGATTTTTGTAGATTGTTTTAGTGATGTTATTTTCATTTATTATTTTCAGACTAGTTTCTTGTTTTTACAAAAGACAATTCAAAAATTACAAAACTCCCATTTGCAGGTATACGTAAATTAGAAATACAAATTATAGATGGCTATTAATGAATGATTAAAAAATAAACACATATTCCTCTTGAAATACATCCTTTGTAATTCTCCAAACGTATGACATGGAAAGTTTTTTTAAAAATTATCAGTGTATTTATTATCTGATAAAGCACATGTACAATAAACATACATACGGCTCTTCTGTCATTTGTGTTAATATGTAACATGCATGTCTTTAAAAAGCTATAAATTTAATCTTCTTACTTTCAGCATTCCTACTAACCAGTATAAAAATAATTTATTTCTGCTAAGAAAATTAAGCCCATTTTTTTTCAGGACCTTATTTGTAAGGTGCTTTTGTAATTTAAGTGCAATACAGTTTATAGGTGAAAGAGTTATTTAATTGGTTATATGTGAACTTTTACACATTGATAATAATGCAATAATGAAATCCAACGTGTTGTCTTATATTTGGAAAAGAGTTGAACTTCTCCAAATTGAACATAGGTACTGATGTTCTTGTGTTCTGCTAATCTTTTTTTTAAACTGAAAGTTAATGGGTATAATTAATGGCAATTCCCAATGATTTCTTTGGAAGGTAAATTACACCTGCTGAATATTCTTTTATATGAGTACAACAGCTATTAGATACAGTTTAATTCATATGCAAACCTATGAAAACATAACTCAGCAAAGGATTTCAGCAACTATGTTTTATATATATATATAGGACTTTAATGAAGACTTTCTCCAGTGTCCAATGATGTATAGAATGCAATAGTGTTTTTCCTTCAAAATGTTGTAAACTTTACAAAATGATGGTCTGACAGTATAATAGTATAAATTTATTTATGATTCTATACTAAAATAAGTTTAAACTCAAATGGAGTATCAATAAGTGCTGCTGTTGTCTTTTGCTGTCATGATGATCTTAAATTATAATTTAATTCACTGCGCTGAACTTGAATTTTTTTCACACAGCTCAATAAGATGTCATATATAATTTGCACGCAGGCTTGTATAGTTTTTACAAAGCAACAATATAGCAGGATACTACTTTACCTGTTTTTGAATGGGACAATATTTTATTGTTTTATAGTGTACCTTGAAGTCAAAGTAAACTGCCGTATGTCCCTTACCCTTTTTCTAAATCGCACTCTACTGTTGTAGCTTCTGGCTTTTTAAAGTAGTATTGTAAGAACATCAGATTTGTGTGTGTGTGTAAGAGAATGAATAGCTAAAAGTTCTACATAGAATCTACGGTAGTTAAATTCAGAATTTATTATGTAAATAAGTAGTTTATAATTATCTGAACTAATAGTAAACATTCTGACATTCTTTGGGATGTTGGAAGGATGTCCAGAGAAAGTTTGCCTTGTATCAGAGAGTACAACTTCTACTTTTTTATCCTTTCAATTTACCTCAGATCATTTTTAGTGAATTGAACAATTTCAGGTAAAAGATCTTAAAGACGACTCAAAGGAAAAAAAAACAAGTTAATCTTAACTTTTCTTTAAGCTGTAACACTATTTTATGTTCTTGGGCCACTGTGGATTCAATTCCATTTGTAGCAATGATATTGCAGGTCTATAGCATTATAATTTATAGTTGCTCTGTTACAAATATTAAGGAATATGCATCATTCTGAAGATGTATCTGTTTTAGTATATCACTGTTTAAATCTGAAGAGTATGCATATCTCAAGCTGTGGCGCTTGAAGCGCAGTCTTTCTGACTGCTATCAGGATCATACAGTTCCAGTTGGGTTCCATTTTTCCAAATCTGGGACAAAACCTTGACACCACGACCCCTTATTTGGATTCCAGTTGTGAAGTAGTGCAGGATTTACTCAGCATCAGATTAGACTGATACGTAGTGGGTTTTATTGCAGTTATATTATTTTCTTCATCAATTTTTAGTCACTGTTATCTTACAGATAGTCACTGCAACATAATTAAAATATGTAGAAATTATAAGAGTAGTCAAATGGCAGAATTTAGCATGTGTACTTTTAAAGTAGAAGGGACTCATATTTTCAAACAATTTTAAATATGCAATGAATGTTGAACATAAAGAAGTCCTAATGCTTTGCCATGATTATCAGACTAGCTAGGTTGCTTGCTTGGATTGGTAGTGAAGATAATAATTTGATGAGTATATATATATATATATTCTATATATTCATAATATATAGAAAAATTAGTGAGGATTAATGTCTTCTTCAAGCTACACATTGCTACAAACTATAATTTCTTAATTGGAACAATAATAGAATTAATGATTCAGGGAATAGCAAGAAGAATTCAAAAGGTGTTATGTACAAAATAAAATATTGAGGGTTTCAAATTAAGTAAAAAAAATTAAACTTAATTCTTCTCAGTTTTATTATTGGATTAGTCATGATTAAAAAGATATTTAGAATAATGCTTCAGGATTTGAATATAGACTTGTACATCCTAGTAGGTAATTATAAAAGTTGTACTTCTAAGACATCTGGAGGGCAACTAGGTAACTCAGTAATTGTGTAACTATTATTCATGAAGTCCAAGAACAATATGGCAACTACATGAAATCCAGAAGTTGTGAATGTTCCAACACTGGAAGTTTTTAAGAAGAGATTGGACAACCATTTGTCTGAAATGGTGTAGGGCAGACATGTCAAACTCGTGACATCACGTGACATTGCGCAACGTATTGGAACTTTTCCCTCATTGCCCGCAATGGGGTTTGCGCGGTTTCCTCGTGACGCTTCTGGCCTGCAGGCTGGCAGTTTGACACCTCTGGTGTAGGGCTTCCTGCCTGTGAAGGGCGTTGGACTAGAAGGCCTCCAAGGTCCTTTCCAACTCTGTTCTTCTGAAATTAAAATACAGATTTTGGCTATGCCTTTTTAATTTTTGTGGGTTTCATAGATAAATTATTATATATATGCGATATTTTTTATGAAGAATGTTTATATATGAGTATGCCAAATAACTTGCTTACTGCTAAAATATTTATCCAATAAATTCCAAAAGTGAAAATAATTTTCAGGATTTAATAAGGTCTTTAATAGCAGGAATATCTTCCACTAAAAAAACACTTTAAAATCTCTGTCATTTTAAGTAATATTTTCCACTACCAGTCTTTCTATAATGCTTAAAAATATCTCAATTTAGTGCCTTGAAATTATAATTAAGTTGTAGTAATTTAAGATTATTGGAAGAGTGCAAAGGGCAACTGACGCTCTTTAGAAGTCTCATCTCAATGTTTAATACTACTCAGTCATGAGGTTAAAAGAGTTTCCTGAGTGTAAGTACTTAAAGGAACTGAATCATAAACAATATATTTTATATTCTGACAACTAATAATTTATTTAAATTGCATTATATGTATATTAAATTTAATTAAAGACACAAATAGGATTGAGTCCTATAAATACCTTGACAGATCTTATAAAATGGAATTCATATCAAGAAATATTTACAGTTTGTCAATTATGCACCCAGATGTTCTAGCTATAGATTTTATTCAAAAGAACAGCTTAGCAGAATATTTTCAAACAAAATACTAACAATGCAAAGGCCATTTTCAAATGTATATTGTACTTTTAAGAATTTATTCTGAAATGCTGGTAGTCATTGTTATGATTATATTATGTTTTATTTTCTCAGTATAACAATGTTATATAATTTGTTTTATCATATATTTTATGTCGCTGCCATAAGATTATGTTGCACTAGGTGACAAAACTTTGATATAGTTCTAGCTTTTGCTACACTGAAAGGCACAAGCAGAAATTCTGATCATAGTCTCATCATAATCATAGTCATAAAGCCTTATTTTTATACAAATAAGATTTAAGTTCATCAAGATTTTTACCCAAGTATGTGAGCACTTTCTGGAATGGAAGAGTTAAAGATGTACAGTGACCTCTATGAGAATGAATTAAAAATCCTTAAATTGTACCTAATGGTAGGAAAGAAGTGCAAATGGCTCGCAATTAGAATATAGGCTATTGCCAGACATGGCAAATTTGTCTATTTCACTCAAATTGTTAGATAAATATTGTTTATTAAGAGGAAGCAATTTCCGATATAGGGCTTTCCTACCTATTCTATTCTACTAGTGTTTAGCTACCAAGGTTTTAAACTGTAAAGCTGATGGGTATCTGTTTATAGTTTTTTGTTTATTTGTTTATTTATTTATCAAATTTATATGCCAGTCATCTCATGATGTGAAATTTTGTTAAATGCGAACCAACCTTTATTTAAAAAGCCATTGAGAGTTGAGTAACCTGAAATTTAATAAATTAATAATGATGACAATAATATTGATAAAGTCTTGGCTTATAACACCAGATTTAACCATGATTGAAAAGCAGAAAGTGTGGATGATTGATGTGGCAATATTAGAAGATACTAGAACAGAAGACAAAGAATTGGAGAAAATCACAAAGTATCAAGTTCTGAAAATTAAAAATGAAATATCATTGCATAAACTGGCCATAGTGGTCCAGTGTTTATCGGCACATTGGGTGCCATAGCAAAAAAAACCTTGGATAGCACTTGGAGATAATGCAGACTGAAAAAAAATCATCTATTAATTACGAAAGACCATGCTGCTTGGATCCATACATATACTATTCTATTACAATATCCTAGGTTTTAAGGAAGAATTCAGTGCATATGAAGGCCAACGCCAGCTAAAAAATTGGCAGCTATGATTTCACATTGTTGGGATATAATAATAATACTGATAATTATTGAATGAATAATTGAGGAAGTAGATTGCCTTTAGTCTCTGGAAAGGAATGCACATTGCATCTTTCTAACATCACATTAAGAAATTGCCATTATAACATCCAAAAACAGGGTCTACTGCAATTTTATTTTATTGAAATATTGTACAGCTTATTACAAAGTACTGTACCAGGCAGTGTATAGAATCACTCAAACTTGAAAGGGTCACAGATGCAGTGTCTCAGGAGCATTGAGTGTTTATTGAACAAGTGGCAGAAATATCTCAAAAACTAAGGAAGTTGTTTCCTGCTAACATTTTACTAAGGGCAAACATCACAATAGCATTTAATTATGGCTTTAGATTGATTTTGATGACAATATTATTACATGAGAAAACTATTTCTGGACCTTATGACTTGACACTGCATCATTTGTGTCAAGAGATTGCCTGTATGAATGATTTGTTATACATAAAACACTTTAGGGCATTGTTGACAGAAACAAATAATAATGTTTTTACTAGACAAAACTGCCTCTTTAATTTTTTCCTAAAGGGGAGAAAAGAACATGACAACTTTTAGGTGATGTTTTCTTTTTGCCTCTTTTTAAATGTGACTAATGGAAGGAAAGAAACTTTTAAATAATCATTCTCAACTTACTGAATAAAGTGGTATCATCCATCAAGACTTTATCATTTAAATAACAATAGATTTAAAGATAAATTCATTAGTTTACCATGAGGGTAGTGGACTGAAATGGTTGGTGGTGTGGTGAGCCTGAATGGTTCATAACTATAACTAGTTTGATTGAATAAAATTTTGCTTTGAAAAATGTTTTGACTTACAAAATAGTTTTGATTTTTTTTTTTAAAAAAAAAGCAAATTTGTAAATATCCTTCCCCTATTAATTTGGATTTTGGCATATTTTCCATTCATTCTTAACATATTGTTAGCAGCAGTTACGGTCAAATATCTTTACTTGAGACTTGCTAGCATACTTTCCTTCCAAGGTTTAGCTCTCTCCTATATTTTGCAAAATAAGCCTATTCATTTAATTGATAGATTAAGCATATCACCCCCCTCAGTAAATGAAAGTCATCCCACTTCCCAAGGCATCTTAGGGAAGCCTCTTTGGTTTTATGTGACTGGACGCACACTATTAGATAGCAAGGCCAATGATGATCGTGTGTTTTAAGAGAGAATAAATGGAGAGAATACAGCTATAAGTAGAATGTCATGTCTCTATTAAAAAGGGTAATAAATGAAGATGAAATTGTATGAAGGGCCAGTTAAATGCCCAGACCTTCAGCAAGACAAATTAAGAAAATCTGCTTTTCTGAGGGTAGGAAGAACATGCTAGGATTATGATATTTTAAACATACAGATAGTTTTATAACTTGCTTCTATTGCTTTTCCTTGTTGTAACATTATTAATATCATCATGTTCTATCATCATCACTATCACCATCCCCATCCCAACTCAATCCATTGCAGAATTGAAAGCTGCTTTATTAGAATATTATGAGCCATAATATATCACCCTGGTCCAGTGAGGGTTGGTAAATAGATGTGCTTCAACTTCTAAGTCTAGGCTGCAGAGAATGACTGGGCTCTAAAACTAGCCTCTTAACTACTATGCTAGTAATGCACGTAAAAGCTCTGTCTTGATCTCTTCCTCCCTTCAATCCTGCCATCAGCATATGAATATTTGAAGTTGGACCTTGTATTTTTATTTTATTTAGTGGATGGCATCTGCAGAGGTCATGCAATCACTGATATACAAACTAATAAAACACATCTTGTACAAGCATAAATATGTTTAACTAAATATCAGCAAATATATATATATATGTAAAATATGTGGACAGTACAGTATACCAGATAGAATACTAAATTAAGGTAAAAGCATGATAAAATCACCATAATACTGTGCCATAGAGTCACAAAAGGGTAGATGTTATAATTCAATATCTAAGGAAGCCTAACCATCTAACTGCTTCTGGTGTGGGTATGGTGAGATCATCCAAGATGCCTTGAAATTTCCTGAGGAGACATTCTTGAACTATAAGTGTTATTGTTTGTTGCGATGCGCCACAGCGCATTGCAGACTCTTGGTCATCTCCCATTTAAAGACCTTTGCCTTAGCTTTGGCAAGGCCTGTCCTGATTTTATTCAGTTGGAGGCATATTTTTCAGGGCAATTACATTCCTGGAAATAGTTTTGTTGGATCTGCGTAATCTGTTTGGTTATAGTTATTAAAGATCACCCATTTTAATTGCCATTCTTCATCTAGATCAGGGTGGGGGGGAACTATACCCCTTTTATGACTCGTGAACTTCAACTCCTAGAATTCCTGAGCCAGCCAGGAATTCTGGGAGTTGAAGTCCACAAGTCATAAAAGGGCCATAGTTCCCCACCTCTGATCTAAATCGTAAGACTGGTATGTTATCCCAATTTGCTATACAGTTGTTAGATGGAAAGTGCATACTTCAGTTTTATGTTATCCCAATTTGCTATACAGTTTCTTAGATGGAAAGTGCATATTTCAGTTTTATTCAGTTTGGGGCATAACCTCCATTTTTCATAATACTGGCTTAGTGGATAGGACCATGTACGATAGAGTGACATAGATGATCTAGGTACATACATTCTGAACAAGTAGTAGTTGTGACCAGGCTTCATATTAAAGCTGTCACAAGATCTCCAAATTCTTGTGATTGCAATTTCCAACATTCCCTTTTCATAAGCAAAGTCAGTGAGAAAGCCACCAAGAATCAGAAGTCATGGTCCCATGAGGTTCTTGCTTTATGACCAACACAGTCCTTGTTTATTGATGGCAACTGTGACTGCCAGAACTGCTGTGGTTAAACAGTGTGGTCACTTTTTTAAAAAAATTACGACTGTGATGCTTAATGATAAGAGTTTCCAGTTCCAATTAGCATCATTAATGATCCCTTACATATTGTATCATTGTAGGGCAAGGGTCTTCAAACTTGGCCCTTTTATGACTTGTAGATTTCAACTCCCAGAATTCCTCAGCCCGCCCTCATTTGAAGTCTACAAGTCATAAAAGGGCCAAGTTTGAAGACCCCTGTTTTAAGGTATAACTTCTGTTACTGTAGGGCAGGGGCCAGTTGCATCATGTGGAGGCCACACCCACCCCAGCTCCTGCAGTGTGAAAAAGTGATACGTTGTGACACGTCACGCAACGTGGCGAGTTTGACACCCATGCTATAACTGTGCTGAAGGTAATGAATTTATTTGACTGCTCATTCTGACATCAACAATTGAATTGTTGTAAAATGACTTCGTATACTTTTTATTTAGGACAGGAAGGTCTGGAGGAACTTTGTCCATGGGGTCGCAATGGGTCGGACACGACTTCGCAATTAACAACAGCTTTTTATAGATTTTTATTTTCATTTGTTTTTTTACTTTACATTCATAAACATCTTTTGCTGTTTTACATTATTTGTTTTACTGTGTTTATTCTTTTCAACAATGTGATCTTCCTACCATAGTTATTGTCTATTTATTAGATCAAGAAAAAGAATATTTTTTCAAAATAATCTAATAGAAGTTGGCTACCCAGTGGAAGAAAGATGGTCTGAGATTGCTGTTGACTTAGAAAGTGATGGGTTGACTGTGGGAACATACGTACAACTTTTTATAGAAAAGGTTGGATGTAAATAGCAGTTCAGACTGGATATTGCTTCAAAGATTACATTTTTGCACTGTTAAAGAGGAAAGCAGGCATGAGTTGTTTTCTTAAAGCCTTGTAACTGGTTGCCACGAGGCATAGGTTTTCATGTGTATGGCCAAACCATTTACCTGAAGATAGTGACTTTGTGTTAGGCAGAGAGATCTTTCTGGAAAATTCTCCTTAGTTTAATCAACAGAGAAAGCATATCCCAGATATATTCAATCAGTAATGGAAATAAAACAACTACAGCTCCTTTTCTTTATAGTTACCAGCTGAATGCCTTTAGCAGAACAAATAGAAACTTTAAGCCAAAATATCTAAGCAAAATTCATTTAACCATATTATGTGAACAAACAGTACATCAAAAGTGCATAATAGTAATCTCCGGCTAAAGAATAATAGAATATAAGGGTAGAAAGGCATCTTTGATATCACTGACTCCAATCCTTTGCCCTGTGCAGTGTCCCTAACAAATAGCTATTCAGCCTCTGTCTCTCCAGTGAAGGGTATATTCCCCTAAGGCTCTCTTTTACGTTGCCAAAAAAAATCTGACCGCTAGGAATTTTTCCCCAATGTCCAATTGTGGCAATGGATGCAATGTTGGAAAGACCAGATTAAGCGCAAATCATTGTGGTCGTTAGGAGTAAAAAACAACTTGATGGTACATTATCATTCCTTGCAATTCCTTGCAGTTACTGTCCATTGCTTTTGATCTTGTCCATTATGCTTTTCCTTTTACAGATGACAACATCTCCCCATAGTCTTCTCTTCTCCAGGTTATACACACCCCAAACATTCCTAATCCTTTTTTCTTTCAGGCACGTTGTCATTTTGGTTATTCCTTTATTCTGGATATATTTTAGTTTGTCTCTGCTATGAGATGGGTGGTCCTATAAATTGTATAAAGAAATAAGCAAGCAAGCAGAATTGTATACAAAATTCTAGATGCAGTCTGATTAACATAGAATATATACATTGACTTTTCTTGAATTGGATGCTGTTCTTAAACTGATACAACCTAGCATTTTTTTTACAACTTCATCTTGCGTTCACAAAGATTCCCACATACTTTTCCATGTATTCCCTATACCAGGGGTAGGCAACCTTGGCTCTTTTATGACTCGTGGACTTCAACTCCCAGAATTCCTGAGCCAGCTGTGGGCTCGTGAAGTCCACGAGTCATAAAAGAGCCAAGGTTGCCTACTCCTGCCCTATACCATTCCAAACTCTTGCCTTCGGGTTTTCCCCCATTTAAATGTAAGATTTTGAATTTCTCTGTGTTTAAAATTCATCTGGCTCAATTTTGCCAATCTAGCTCCTCCTGAGCCTTGATATCATTTATGAATATGTTAGACAGCAGAGGTCCTTGAGTAGAGCTTTGAGGTATTCCACTTGATATCTCCTTCCAGCTTAATGCAGAGCCGCTAAGAAATGTTTGTTAAGTGTCTTTGTTCAACCAGGTTATATCCATCTGCCATTATCATAATCCAATCAATATTTATCTTTTTCTCTATTAAAATTTAATAGGAAAGATGAAGCTTAAAAACCTAGGAAATAGTGTAAATCTGTTATGCATATATCCAAATTGAGGCCCATGTATAGAAAAGAACATTTCATTTGAAAAATCTATTCAGTATTCCATAGGTTTATGATCATTTTATGAATGAAATAGCTTTTATTCAGACACCTGTATATCAATATTTCATGAAATTTAACTATGTAGTGCTGAATACCTGTTTGTATCTGATCTCTATTTTGTTTATGCATAGAATTAAGAAACTGACTTAAAAAGACATTAATAATATTTCTGTGAAGAATTCTTCATAAGGCTTATCCAGAAATATTTTAAAGATACAGTGTGAAATAAAGGGGATAGTTTGCTAATAAGTTGAAATTTTGTAAGAGATAGAATGGATGCTATATTTATATTACGATTTAAAAAAAACAAACCAATGTGGATTATTAAATTGATTTCTTTTGCTTTATCAGTCCTATAAAATAACTGCAGCCTGATTTACATATTGTTAAGCTGATTACTTTCAATTAAGATAAATGCTAATTTTATCATTGCAAATGAAAGCAAGCTTCATAAATCTAATCAATAAATCTAATAGGATGAGAATATGTTAATTTTTTACATGAGATTTTACATAGAAAATATAGCTATCAGTAACTGGAGTCAAATCTTTTGGACAAAAAGGTCATACTTAACACCCAAATGATACTGCTGTATTAGGTTTCTGGGATATTTGATGTCATATACCTAAATACATACTTTAAAAATGGGTAGAATTGTGAACTGAAAGTTCATGTCATGTTTCTGCTTTAGTGAGCGTTCTTTAGAAAAAAGATCTGGGCTTGGAACTTGCAGTGAAAGATCAGGCGAGTAAACAGGAATAGGAAATATTAGTGAGGGAGTTACTGATTGTAGAATTGATTTGTCGAGTTTTTGAAAAGTGCTTGACATTAGAAATATGGCTACCTGTGATAATGGAGGAGTCATATACACAAAAACCTTCCAAACATGATAGTTGTGATACATGGCATCTCTGGTCCTAAGTGTTTTTATACCAATATACAAATTACAACACACAGCAGAACTAGAAATGCTAATGTGGGAAAGCAGATATGACTAATGTCATGTTTGGAGTGTAGAACTTGAAGAATATTACTTATTCAGAAAAGATAGACTCAACCCAAAAGGAAAAGGAGTGGCTTTATACAAAAAGAAGTCCTGTCCTTGAAAAGGGAAGTCATGTTTAAAGCAATTGGATAAGATTAAAAGGAGTAAGAATATAAATCATTCTATTATAAAATAATAAGGCAACTTGTCAAAGAATTATAATGTTATATAGAAATTTACTATCCTAATGCTTCAAAATTAATTTGGCAAGGAATGGAAAATCCAATAGGTTTCTGATCTTGCTACCAGTTCCATTTTTTTTCCAGAAGATGGAGGGAAAAAAACCATTCGTATTGGCTATTTTGGATCAAATTTTGAAGAAAAGATTAGAATTGGTTGATGAAGTGAAAGCAATTGGCTCTTATGGAAAAATGACCATAATATGCTGGAGTTCAAAATAATTGGGGTCGGGGTGGGGGATGCTTCAGCTATCTTGGACTTTTAACGAACTCAGGCAAATAGTAAACCTCAGATCATCTTAAAATCCAAAGAAATAAGTAAAAGGGTAATGAAAGATCCTAAAAATGACTCAAATGAAAAAGGAAAAGTGAGAAAAGTATTTCAAGGGTGCTTCTATGGATGAATAGCAAGAAACAAAAAGATGTATAAGAAATGGAAGCAATTATAAACTGGTAGATTGAGCATCTAAAACTGAAATCTTAAAAGACTGAGTTTTGAAGCTGGGTGAAAAGAACAGGATTTTTATGATATTTCCAGATGAACAAAATTTAGAGAATTGTCTGGATACCTTACAGCAGGGATCCTCAACCTAAGGGCTGCAGCCTGGTAGTGGGCCCTGGCCTCTTGGCCACCGGGCCGCGGAAATGGCTGCCTCCCCATTGCTCCCAGTCACGCTAGCGCCCGTTGTGCCATTTGCGCATGGGCATGAACAGGGCTGCTAGCACCGGGCAGGTGTGGGCGGCCTGTTTGCGCATCCGTGAACAGGGCAGTGTGTGCTGGGCTGGTATAGGAGGCCTGTTTGTGCATGCGCAGACGGGGCCACTAATCGTCGCAAGTGGTGCATGGCTGTTTGCGCATGCATATGATGCCGGTGCATGCTGCATGCATGAACGGGGTCAGTGCATGTGGCCTCCTTCGCATGTGCGCGTGCATGCCTATTTGGAAGCTGCTCTTCTTCCCTCCAGGCTGTGAGCCTAGAAAGGTTAAAGACCTCTGCCTTAAAGGATGCAATCACAATTCAAAATGATCTGGATAGGTTTGAAGATTGGGCCAAATTCAAATACATGATGTTTATCCATGACAAATGCAATATACTGTACCTGTTTAGGACAAATCAAATGCATAAATATAGAGTTGAAAGACCTAACTTCATGGCAGCCTACCTCTAACAGTCAGGAAGCAGAAGACCAGTATGACCTTTACTCTTCTTCAGCAAAGTAGTTCAATTAACCTAAGTATTAGGTCAGGTATAGTGGAAGAATTTTATTTTCAGTTCTGTAGCTCTGGAATATAGTACATAACCCTATGACCTGCTGTAGGGCCAAAAGTGTAGCAACGTGAGAGATTGCTTGTCTTGCTTGTTTGCAGGTCCAAATATATGTGAGTGTGTGAACTTTGTTTATTAAATATTAACACTATAGAAGGCAGGGTGGAGTTGATTACTTCTGTCTGGCTTATTACCATTGATGAGGTTTGTTTTCTTTGTAAGCATTTTTTAGGCTTATATTAGGACATGAGTGCCTCTGCAAACCAGTAGCATAATCCAGACATATGGATTATGTCTGGTTACCCAGACATAATTGAACTATTTTGCTGAAGAAGAGTAAAGGTTCTAGATTTCTTGAAGTGGCATTAATAGAAATAAGCTCTGGAATAGCTGTCTGTGGAGATAACAAAAGATTTATGGTAAATTTATCAATAGCTTATTATCATAGCTAATGATAATGAAAAAAAATTCAGAGGTGTTTGGGCATGAAATAGTCTTGTTGTGATGGGTTTGTTTGTAATTAGAAATGAAATAAACTAGGTCTCTTCGTGTTTTGACTGTCCATTGGCACTTCTAAAAGTTATATGTCAGTCAGATTGAAAACAATGACAAACTTTCAGTTTGTGACTTCAAATTGATGCAAAATTCTGTACAGTGTGGCAAAATATGCAGAAAACACTACTTAGTTTTAATTGGAAAGAGGGATACAAAAGGCATAGATTAGGAGAAATATGTACAAAATACTTAAATATTTTCTAAGAAAAAGTAATAAATAAAACTTAAATAGAGAACTGAAAAAAATTAAAAAATATTGTAATTTAATAAGCCTTTTGGATATTAATATAAATATTATAAGATTAAGCTGGTAATTAGCTAAAAAGTAAGCATTACCATAAAAAATACTGGACTAAGATCCCTTTGAGTAATGCTTAGAGTAGATTCACTGAAATTTGTGAAACCAGTTAGCAATTGCAGTGTTTCTACTATAAGCATGACTTTGTTTGAATTCAATCCATTAAAATAAATCTGATCAGAAATTAAATTTTGTCTTGAGTGGTATGAATTCTTTCAGACAGAACAGATGATTTAGTTGCAAGAATAAGGTTTTTATACTATTGAATTAGGGTATCGATCACATTTGGCTTAATTAAGGCCTTTTTTAGACGGTAGAATGAAAAATATTTTAAAAATGTATGTTATGGCTCATCTGGTTTTCCCATGTTATAAAGCCATTTTAGGGGCAATGCTGTAAGGCTTACTTTCGCTTGCACTACTTAAAAACTCACAGAGAAAACTAGGTGAAAGAAAACATATTTCTGAACAGTAGAATCCTTTAATCTTATACTAGATGTTTGAATCCAACCCAGTCCTTGCTTCTCTCTAAATTCAAATTGCAGCCTACCTGTTAAATGACCTCTGATGTTATTTTCAAAGTCATGAATTTCAAGATCTCCAGATAAATTAACCATTCATTAAATCATCCAGAATAATTATGGAACAATTGTATTATTTTGTTCACTCGGTGTTGCAATGAGGCATATTAATATACAATTACATATTATGGGAGGTGAATGTATGAGGGAGCTGGTTTGCTCCTGATGTTTTGGGATATATTTCCAGGCTGTGCTGTATTTCATATTTGCATGAATAGGCATACTTATTTATTAGTAGAATCAGTGAGATGTATATACGTGGAAGATATATATTGAGAGCAGGCCCAATAAGCATGCTAGCATTTTGAGTTATAACAGTAAACCTCTGCCATATGTTTGCTTATTATTTAAGAACATTGAACTGAACCTATATCGATAAAGAAATGCAAATTAATCAAGGTTGCTGAAACATACCAAGTATGGGTATTGTAGCATGCAGGCTGTAGTAGATGAGAATTCCCAGTTATAATCTACAATATCCAAGGGTATCACACTTAGGGAAATATTCCTTCAGAATAAATTCTATTAAAAGCAGGGAGTCTTCAAAACATTAAGAGGCTGTATTTTCTATTAGATTAAACAAAATTTAGTCCAAAACAAATCTCTTCAAAATGTGATGATATATTAATTTATTAATTTCAAATGTTTATTCTTTTTACACTTTATGTCACACAAATTCTTTAGAATGAAATTTGCAGAATTTAAACTCAGACATCTCTGGGTTAGATATCTATAAATTGCATAGGAGAATGGTAAAATGATTATTATAATTTAACTCGAATTTTAGTTGCTATTAGATTAGCTTTCTTATGGATTTTGGTGATATACAATTAGTGTATTGCAGACATGTCAAACACAAGGCCCGGGGGTTGGATGCGGTCCGCAAAGTGGTTTCATGTGGCCCGTGAAGCCATCTTGGAAACAGTGAGGGAACAGCCCCGCTGCCTTGGCCCTGGCCCTGGCCGGGAGCCAATGTACAATTTTGTGGTGGCCATCTTGGCACTTGCCCTGGTGGACCATGCCTTGGCACTTGCCCCGGTCCCACCCCCTTCTGCCAGAGACCCTCAACTCTGTCTCACTCCTGCCCAGGCCCCCACAGGCACCCTTAACGTGAATGATGTAGAACTGGCCACGCCCACCCAGTAGGCCGTACCCACTCTGGCCACACCCACAGCCCCCCAAGCGCAACCGCAATGCTGATGCGGCCCTCAGTGAAATTGAGTTTGACACCCCTGGTGTATTGGAATAATAATTATAGGCTTTCTAAATTTGTGGTTCTTTCTTAGAATTAGTTAAATTTTTGAAACTTTTAAAAGATAATATATTTTTACTATTAAAAATTGCCCCATTTTATACAACGTTCTATACAAAAACATACATTATGTAATACATTTCATTTCATAACTGTTAGAATCAATATTATATAGCAGCTTCTTCTCCCAAACCCTGATTTATATAACTTGTTTAAATTGTGTACATAAATATAGAACGGGTAGGCAACCTTGGCTCTTTTATGACTCGTGGACTTCAACTCCCAGAATTCCTGGGCCAGCATGGCTCAGCTTGGAAACCTCTCGCTTTCCTCTCAGCATGGCTGGCTCAGGAATTCTGGGAGTTGAAGTCCACGAGTCATAAAAGAGCCAAGGTTGCCTACCCTTGGTATAAAAAGTGTACACCAGTTCATGTTTTAGGATTCTTAGGAATGTTCTTTGTTATCCATGCAGTCTGAGGTAGAAACGTGGAATAGTTATTCTGAACTAAATGGGGGAGAAAAAAAGGTAGAGGTACATTTCAGATGCTGTTATGAAAGTTGCTGCATAAGCTGAAGTTTATGCACTGTGATAATGCTAATGACCGATAGACTCAATGATGCGTGACTAGCGGAAATCAGTAGTGTAATCGCAGGAATTTATCAGGCTTTTTGTCATTAAGTATTATTGATAAATAATGCACTTCATTTTATGTAGATAGGACATTTAATTCTGATTGTACAGATCCTCAATTTAATAAGGGTCATGGCTGAATAAAATGCTAATGTTTGAGAAGTTAAAAAAGATAAAAATGCATTTATTCTAGCCTTATCCTCAACAGTTTTCTAATTATAAATCAGGAAATATTTCTCTTGATCAGCTGCTGAATTTTGTAGTGTTTTTCTGTTGCATCTGTTTTTCTTCCCTAAGTAAATTTTCTGTAGTGTTTTCAGTTCTAAATATATTTTGTAATATAATTTGAGAAACGTGTGAGAAAGGAAGATTGGTGTATTCATCTGAGAATTTATTAACTGGCACGACCAGTTTTAGGATGAATTTCCAACTTGTTGCACCATTACCTATGAGGAAGAAATGATATACAAGACTGTGAAATTATTCATACTGTACTTTACTTATTATATACCACTCGTTAATTGCTGCTGAATTAGGTACTAATTAATATAAAATCAAAACAATGAATACTAAAACTTCTAATGAAACATCCGATTAGATGAGTTAAATAACCAATTAAACTAAATAATTTTCTGTCTTGGCTCATAATACAGTAATTCGTTGACTTAAACGTTTGTTTAGTGACCATTCAAAGTTACAATGGCACTGAAAAAAGTGACTTATGAGCGTCTTTTACACTTAGGACTGTTGCAGCATCTCCATGGTCATGTGATCAAAATTCAGATACTTGGCAACTGACTCATATTTATGATGGTTGCAATGTCCTGGAGTCATGTGATCACCTTTTTTTGACCTGACAAGTAAAGTCAATGGGGAAATCAGATTCACTTAACAACAGTGTTACTAACTTAAGAACTGCAGTGATTTACTTAATAGCTGTGGCAAGAAAGATTGTAAAATGGGGCAAAGCTCATTTAACTTTCTCGCTTAGAACGGATTTTGGGGGGGGCTCAATTATTGTCAAGTGTGAAAATTGGAAAACGCAGGCAGTTCCATTGTATATGGCGCTGTAGTGGCACAGTGGTTAGAATGCAGTATGGCTAATTCTGCTGACTGCCAGGGGTTCGATCCTCACCAGCTCAAGGTTAATTCAGCCTTCCATCCTTCCAAGGTTGGTAAAATGAGGATCCACATTGTTGGGGGCAATATGCTGACTCTGTAAACCTCTTAGAGAGGGCTGTAAAGCACTGTATTCTTATGCTCCTGGAGCCTGACTGGCTGCTCCAATTTGCATTGGCTCTTCATTGTCCAAATTGAAGGGGGTAGGGAGGCTCTAGCTAGTGACAGATGGAGGCAGCTTTGGAAGCAGCTGGCTGGGGCTACCAAAAAATGCTTTACATTCTGCGAGTTGAGACTCCGCTATAATAGCAGCTAGGTAGAGATTGTATATTGTTTATTGTATATGAATTCTGAATTGTTGTTGATAATTCAACTTTATGCCACAGTTGAATGGGTAAATGCTGCTTGTACCAAAACATGTGTTTTTACATGTATTAGTTAAAAGTCTCCTTTGCTAAGGATATCTCTTTATAGTCAAGACTAGGGAAAGCAAACATCAACATTTAATGGGAGAGCTTTCCATAGAATAAGAAATCATAATGCATTTGCAGTAATAAATATATAAAATGCCTGCCTTTATATTCATATTTTTAAAATAAGTGATCACAGATGTTGCACTATCATTTTGATATATTCGTGTCTTGCTTTTTCTCCATCAACTCAGTTCATACTTTCTCTCCCAATGTTATTCTACAGCAACAATCCTGTAAGAAAGATTGGGGTAAGAGAGGGTAATTGGCTCAAAGTCTTTCAGAGAGTTTCCATGATGATGTTCATGATTATCACGACTGTATTATCTAACACATAAATATTTATATTTTACTAGAAATGTATATTGAAAATTTAGTTTTTGTTATTATAGTGGTTCTAAAAAAGTTTGTGAACGCTTTTTAATTTTCAATGCTTATGACTATACTTTTGCTGCATACAAGTATGTAGCTTTGAGTCATTTTCCTCAGTAAATCAATGAACAAATTTACTATATTTTTGACTCATTTGTCTCTTTGTTTTAGAAATTGTGTGGAAAACAGATCACATTTTGGGTCATATTTATGTAGAAATACTGAACATTCTAAAGTGTTTACAAATTTTTAAGCACCACTGTATACCTGCATGTCACATTTCTGCCATATACTTTTCCTATCCTTTTTTATGGGGAGTTGGTTTATAAATGAATAAATAAGATATGATTATATATTGCATCTTCCTATATCAGTTCTATGACATTTTTATGAGACAAGTGAGGTTGAGAGACTATCTTTCTGAAATTTGAGTGAATTTAGATTTGGGTGATCCTAAACTGTCACTATCAATAAGTACCACAGATTTTGCATCAGCTGATCCCTTCTGTGACATATTCTTAATAATTAAAATAAATGAAAGTTGTTTAAAAGACATAGGCAATAAAGCTATAGTTTTAAATCTAAGAGCCTATCTTTCAGGACTCCCTTTTACCATCAATCCTTGCTTGATTTTCTTCTTGTTTGATTGAGATTGCATGTGATTAAGGAATGAAATGGTGAGGATTGTGTTGTATCTAGGCCAGTGATGGTGAACCTTTTAGAGACCGAGTACCCAAACTGCAATCCAAAACCCATTTATTTATTGTCGGGTGCCAGATGGGTGTGGCCCACTGGGTGGGTGTGGCTGTGGTGGTCATGGCAGATTGGGTAGGTGTGGACAAGTTGGGTGTGATCACCTCGATGTTGCTCATGGGTAGGGACGCCTGTGGGGCCGGGCAGGGTTGGGGGAGATCTAGGGGGTCTCTGGCAGGTGGGGCGGTGGGCAGGAGGCTCGTCCTGCTGGGTGAGGTGAGGCAGGGCAGGGGTGCCATTGTCACAGGGCATGGTGAGACCGGGGCTGCTGCTGCCTGACACCATCGCCCCCTGCACACAGAGGCCAGCAGGCACATGGGTGCTGGGATGCATCCGGCCATGTGGGACCTCGGCAGGTTAGTGGGCAGCTGGTTGAAGAGGGACAGTTGCCATCTTCGGGTCATGGCGCGCGTGGCCACTGAGAGGGCTCTGAGTGCCGCCTCTGGCACCCGTGCCATAGGTTCGCCACCACTGATCTAGGCTGTACTGTATATAACAATTTGTTTCTGCCCCACTGATAAATATAAAAATGCATGAGAATATACCTCATAAATTGCTATACTAAACTTGGCATCCTGATAAGATTTGGGTGTAGCTTAAGCTAAATATTTAACATGTGTCTTATATCCCTATGTAACACTGTGTTCACTGTAGTCTTGCATAAGCTTTTAATATTCTTTGTCTCAGTTTCCCATTTTTTAAAAATGATAAGAATAATCACTTTCACCTTAGATTAAATATCTGATAAGTAATAGATTAGTAATTTAATCTTAAAATTAGTTGAGAATTTTTGTGTTACATAGGGTTGCTAGACATAACAAAAATTATATAATGAAAAAAGTTCCTGCCCATGTGTATGTGACTAAGTATTTGGGTGTGGTATGAACCTTTCAAGTAAGCATGATTAGAGATAACACAAGATCATCGGTTATAAATAACCTATTTGCATATAAATTGTATGATTTCTTTCCAAGTTGATTCTTATTCACTAAATAGAAATTAGAAAAGGAGAATCCCCACCTACTTGACTAGGAGTACAGAGTGGAACATCTTAGGTTATCAATGAAAGATGTTTCAAAAACTATACAATGAATGCCAGCTTTTATTTTAATAAATGACATATGGTCTTGCTAATGCAGTGTGCACTTTTGAAGCAAAAATCTTTTCCCCTTTAATGTTTCTTAATTGGCATAGGTGCTTATTTTCAGAATGTGAATTCCAGAAGTTTAAAGATGACTTTACTTCAGGTTGTGCCGGGAAGGTATAGAAACGAAATCATACCAGTTCAATGATAACATGGCATCTTAGATATTTTCATTCATAACATGCTGATTATAGGAACAGAATTTAAACAATTTGCTGTTATGATATACAATATGTAGAGAGCATAAAAATCAGAAATTTATGGGATAGCATAAAAAATTAGAAATTTATCTCAACTTGAAATGAAGTGGTCTCTGGGCCAGGTTTTCTCATTGGATAGGCCATTCATGAACAGGCCCAGCCACTGTTTGAAATGGAACAAGTCAGGAATTTTGGAGAAGTTTTTGTTTGAGAAAACTGTGCCCATAGGCATCTGTAAGAAGCCACAACAGTGTCAAAATAATATGCGTGTCATTACATCATTGTGTGAATGAGGAAATGCCGGCAGCCTTCAACTTACAACCATAATAGAGTCTGGAATTTCAGTTATAAGCTATGACATTTGTAAGTTGAGACACTCAACATGAGCCCGCAGTCATTAATTGAGTTAATGCATTCCTATGGACGTGTTTTGCTGGAAACTGTGCTAAATACACATACAATTGTTACTCTTGGTATTGTGAAAAGTGGTGGGTAGGCACTCTAAAATAAACTATTCATCTCTCCTTCCATATCCATCAGTCTTATGGGTAGGGCTAATCAGTCCTTGTGCAAGCTCTTGCGTTTCCAGCTTTTTACCAGCATACAGGTCTAGGCATGCAGATTTCTTTTGATTTGGTTAGAATGATTTGTTTCTTCATTACCCTAAGTTACAATTTTATGACTATATTCAAGATCAGAGTGAACTTCTGGGCAAATAGCATTAAAGGGCACTTGTATCTTTTATCTGTTTCAAGACTTTAGTGGAATTTGTTGGTGATTTACTTAAATTTCAGCTGGTTTGTTTACTTAGTTCCAAAGAGATTTATTTATTTCTTAAAATGTTTACAGTCCTTCTAAGTATTTCGGAATGGGTTAGTCCAGTGATGGCGAACCTTTTAAAGACCGAGTGCCCAAAATCCACCCCCGTCCCTGCTCCGCCTCCCATCCTGCCTGCTCTGCCCGCCCACAGGGCCACGCACTGCCTCAATGGCCTGCCGTAGCAGATCGCCCAGGCAGCCTTGCAGTGCCATGGCAGCCACACCCTCCACCCACACCCTGCAGCATCATCTGCACGCTATGGGGCGCAAGGGTGGAGTCTTGTCCCTGCTGCCCGGCTATGTCCTTGGCTGCGCTGCTCCATGCAGGCCGTGCCTGGGGGCGACTGTCCTCCAGGGGGGCTGCTGGAGAGGAGGGGGCCATGGGGGAGGCAGGGCTGGGGCAATGGCGCGCATGCCCACAGAGAGGGCTCCGAGTGCCGCCTCTGGCATGCGTGCCATAGGTTCGCCACCACTGGATTAGTCTATACCAGGGGGAGGCAACCTTGGCTCTTTTATGACTTGTGGACGTCAACTCCCAGAATGCCTACCCCTGGTCTATACAATACATAAAATGTAAAACAATGAAATTTTCAGAATTAGAAACAGAAATAAAATATTTTGACAACACACAGTGGGGTGTGAACAGACTATTGCTGAGTCTTGAATGAGACTTCACTGGCAGTGTGAAACAGAATAGTAGCTTCAAGTTGGCTCCAGGGAGAAGACACTCTTAAATAAGGCCCTCTTATAACATACAGTTGTTCTCCCAACTTGCAATTTAACAATCAGTTTCTAAAACTTAGAAAGTGGAAAATACTGCAGTCGACAACTAACCTCTTAGTTCATTTGAATCTCAAAAGAGTATTTTAGTATTAGGAGAAAGATCTCTAAGTTGCACAATTAGACCAAGCACAATAATCATTTTTCAAATGTATATCAGTGTTAGCATATTAAAATCAGCTTTGTACAGGGTGATAAAAATATGAATAGGCTGATGTAGAAGGTTATTTTCAAAGTTATATATTGGCTGCACTGCACGGCTTAGTCTACGTTCTGTGACAACTCTGAAAGTGATTATTTAGATGTAAGGCTCAGTTCATTAAAAAAAAAAGTGGAATCTTATTTTCCAGAGCATGGAGTAGCAATGTGATCTAATCGTGACAATGAAATGGTACTAAACCTAAAAAACTGCACAAACACAAGAAATTTGTGGCAAAAATCACAGTACTGTAATTGAACCAATCATTCTAACCACTGCACTCATCTATTTCAAGCCTCTAGTGCATTTGTTAAGTTTCTTTGGTCATTTGACACAAAGCATGTTCCATTTAAGTAGTTAGTTATTAGGTTATGACTATAAAGAGGAGGTACAACCATACTCTTTAGTATGTAAAGTAGGTACAAAATGCATAGCCTTTGATATAAACAGCATATAGGTACAAATGAATATGTGTAATGTCTGGTTTTATTGAAACAATTCTGTTTAATACAATTACAATTGTAATTGAACCTTGAATTATGTTCATGCCAGTTATTAAGTGGGTCACCAAGTGACTGTCTGATTTTATGACCTTTTTTTCAGTGGTCGTTAAACAAAGGTGGCGGTTGTAAAGCAAACACTGCGGTCATAAAGTGAACACTGGTCATAAAGCAGACACTGTGTTTGTTAAGCAAACATTGCATCAATAAGCAAATCCATTGTCCGCAATGGAAGTTTTTTTGACAGGAACCAGAAGTAAACACCAAGCTCTGGCAAAAAAATGGTCGCATGTCTGTAAGATGCTGCAAATGGCCATAAATGCAGGCCATATGCTGAGTGCCCAAAATGTGATCATGTGATCATGAGGGGGCTGCCATTGGAACTTCGAATCCGGGTTATAGGTTGCACTGTAGCTGCTAAACAGCCGGTCCAATAAAGGGGAATATTTGTAGCTCAGGGTTGAAATGAGGGGCCCTTGGTGCTCTCTGAGCTTGTTTTTTTTCTTGCAGACATTTCATTACTAGTCTAGCACTGATGATGTTGCCTTGTTTAGGCAATGAAACATCTGCAAGAAAAAAAACAAGTTCAGAGAGCACCAAGGACCAAGCAACTGGTCACAAGTTGAGAACTATCTTTAACAAAAAAGTACGAAGTTTCAAGGACAAAACCGCACCTGCTTATCTGCTGCATAAAAATATTGGGAATTCATTATATAGTATAATTACAAGAAACAACCTGGTTCATATCATTTTTAAGTGAGTACATCTTACGCTTTATTTGTAGCTACATGCCACTGATTTTAGAAATGCAGTAATTGAAGGTGTTTCCCTTGTCCAGACCCTAATAAAGTAGCTGATGCTTCCTGGCACAATTATATTCAAGATTAACATTTGCTTACATTGTCTTTATCACATGTGTAGAATTGATCTGGCTTTTAAAATGCTGACAGTGATACAAATAGGAAATGAAATTAGGACTGCGTTTCTAGGAAGTGAAATGGTCAAGCCTCCCATGTATGGTCACAAATGTGAAGGAAAAATCTATTTGCCTATATTATGCATCAAATTATAGGATCTCTGCTAATAGGTTGGGATGGTTAAAATGACAGTTTTAAACAGTAACTTTATATTGCCTAGTGTTTTTTTAAACCAAGTTCCTTTGGGACTTTATGCTATAGGTGTTTCAAAGATACACTGTTGATTGTGTTTGGGAGGAAAATTCCTTATTCTGAATTTATTTTGTAATATCTCCAAATTGATATATCAACTTCTATCTTTAAGGCACGAGAACTTTAAAATGATACTTCAGGATATCTTTTGAGAGTAGCGTCAGCCACTATTATAATATTGGGTGCTTAGTTAACATAACATAACAGCAACTTAACGTTTAAAGGAGTTTTGGTGTTAATTAGTTGCACCTGACAACTAATTATTCCCTAAAATTGGTACAATATTGCTGTATTTAATATGTAAAAATTAATTCATTTTTATATTGATGTATTAATTTACCAAAAACTAAATAAAACTGAATATTACATTTTGTCTAGCACTTAGATAAAATCACATATCAAGTAAAAAAGAATAATGCTTATTCTAAAATACTTATGCTGTATTTGTTAGCTGTAATTTTCACATCCACAAGGAAAAAAATGAAAATACAGAAAAGTATTCTAAAAGTATTGTTCTTGGTACAGTATAGATTTGCCAGTTTATGAATCAAATGTAAGAATAGAAGTGCTTTTCTATTAAGAATACATATTTTAATTTTAATGATAAAGTATAACTGGATTTTTTTATTGGAATGTATTTCTTCACTGGGAGAAAGATGTATTCAAATTTATTTCTCATCAGATTGACACAACTTTTTTTTTGCATATACATTTACTTTTCCAGCATTCATTATGAGATACTTTTCAAGGCACTTGCAATTGGAAAGGAATAGTTGAACTTTGTTGTTTGTAATTATTGTGTTCTGTTCTCTTAACACATTGGCTAACATACTTGGAAGAGGTGGGTCAGATAACCTTGTAGAAAAACTAACTCTTTCTGGGATTTGGGGGAAAGAAATGGCAACCTAAAGATGGCTCTGCTAAAAGCATAGTCGATTGTGGTGGAATGAAGAGCCATCAAGTGGATAGACTGTTTTGTAATTCCTCTCCAGTTAAGGAGAGGACTTGAGATTTGCCCACAAGTGCTCTGTAGAGCTGCTCCTTGTGTGGAGACTTCAATACAGTGGTCTCCAGTGAGTTAGAGCTCTGGGAGACCAAGAAAGAAAAGGTCAGTCGAAGATTGGAAGAGACTTGCTTTCAGGTGATTTTAGGGGAAATTTTACTTCAGTCCTTCCTGGGTAAATGCTACAACAAAAACTACCATTTGTACAGTAGCATTGAGCAATTTATACAATCTATTTAAAAGAAACCTGTTTTTCTTTTAGAAGAAAAATTAAAATTAAAATCTTAATTGTTCCATTTGTTCAAAGTCCTCCTCGTTTTTTTAAAAAAATAATTAATTTTGAAAGCTTATCAAGAGAAGAGCTTCAAGGTAAAGGCAGAAAAAGAGTTAAAGAAGATATAGATGTTCTTGTAGCCTCAAATTGAACCCAGAATAAGTAAATATCTAACTCACTCCCCACCTTCAGGTAATTTACAACCTCAACAAAATTAGTCAAATTGTTTAGTTTCCATGTGGGGTGGTTTTGAATGTTTTGAGCTTTTTTATTAATGTTATTTGATATAAATATCAATATTAGCCTAGACATTTTCAGCACTGAACTTCTGATTTCTTGTCCCCATTACTTTATCAGTTCATTCCCCCCCCTTCGAATATGTGGGGTACTTTTTCCTAGAAGTTTATGACACTTAGTTATAGCTAAAATATCAGTTATTGCTTTGTTAATTGATAAGAAATGTGATCTTTAAAATGTGAAGATGCAATTCTTTGCATACATTTGCAGAAAATATAAGCAATAGTGGTTTCATAATAATTGAGATATGGCAAAATTGAGCTGTGACTAGTGACTCTTTATCTCAAGTTGTAACTCTGCTCTTGATGATTAAGTTGAACCACAACTTTGCAAGTAAAGGACAAAAAGGAAATACTTGTAATTATGAGAAAGGAAGGCTAGGAAACCAAATGTTTATAATATTTTCCTACAACCAATTTGCGAGTACAGTAAGACCTGAGGAGCAGATGGACTTGGCCCCATTCGTGCCAAATACAGTCATCTTCAGCCAGTCTATTGACTGAACTTTCATTCTCTAAAGCCAGATGTCTTTAGCAGTTTTTCTACATATGGCAGAAATTTAGCTGAGAAGCCTTAGAATTTAAAACAGTTTCTAAAGAGCATGTACCGAGGTTGAGAAAGAAACTGAGAAACCACTTCATCACCAGCATCTTTCCTATTGTATTTATAGCATAATCTATTTAATATCGCATGTCTGTTCTCATTTCAACACTGGATTTGTGTTGTTGTTTTTGTTTTGTTCTGTCTCTGAAGTTCTGTTGACTCAATAAGTTGTTTCTCAGATGAATTTAGGAATATAGGAATCTGCTATGTCATTCAAGCTACCCAATTAACCATGGACTGGCATAGTCTACTAGTGGGCTTCAGTGTGTCTGGCACAGAATTTCCTATCATATGGTTTGTATCTTCAACATGTAGCATAGTGAATAAACATCCATGGTCCACCAATTTAAAGAAAAAGAGGGGGAAAAAGCCTTTTGCATATTCAGAAAAAACTAGTCTTCTAGTCATCTACTAAGGCTGGAAATTTAAATTACAGTAAAGCAAAATGCCTCTCCTGAGATTTTTCTTTGTGAAATCTGGTTAATAGTGTATTTTCAGAGGTTTCTTGAAGGGCAGCACAATGACAGGCATAATCATATGTTCAGGAATCATATTAGGACCATTCTCCAGTACAGGAGATGGAGAATCCACCGGTGGGTTTCCATTGGATGCCTGCTCCTGAGACCAAGTAGCCAAAACTTGACACGCCCCCTGTTGCTGTGAGACCCAGTCTTATCTTGGTCTCAAGCTCTTGCAGACGTCTCAAGGTTTGGCTCTCAGGATTAGAAAGATTAGATCATTACAGGTTGGAGACCCACTGNTATTTAATTCGAAACACAGCTTGTAATATTTGGTTTTAATTCGGCTTTTATCGGGGTTTATTTTCTGTATTTTTGTATTTTGTAATTTTTTGTATTTTGTGTTTACTATTTGTTTTTAATATGCTGTGAACCGCCCTGAGTCCTATGGGAGAAGGGCGGTATACAAATTAAAATAATAAATAAATAAATAATAAATAAATGTAAAGTAGGTACAAAATGCATAGCCTTTGATATAAACAGCATATAGGTACAAATGAATATGTGTAATGTCTGGTTTTATTGAAACAATTCTGTTTAATACAGATAGTCCTTCACGTACAATTGTAATTGAACCTCGAATTATGTTCATGCCAGTCATTAAGTGGGTCACCATATGACTGTGCCTGATTTTATGACCTTTTTTGCAGTGGTCGTTAAACAAAGGTGGCGGTTGTAAAGCAAACACTGCAATCATACAGTGAACACTGTGGTCATAAAGCAGACATTGTGTTAAGCAAACATTGCATCACTAAGCAAATCCATTGTCCACAATGGAAGTTTTTTTGCCAGGAACCAGAAGTAAACACCAAGCTCTGGCAAAAAAATGGTCGCATGTGTGTAAGATGCTGCAAATGGCCATAAATGCAGGCCATATGCTGAGTGCCCAAAATGTGATCATGTGATTGGAACTTCGAATCCGGATTATAGGTTGCACTGTAGCTGCTAAACAGCCGGTCCAATAAAGGAGAATATTTGTAGCTCAGGGTTGAAATGAGGGGCCCTTGGTGCTCTCTGAGCTTGTTTTTTTTCTTGCAGATGTTTCATTACTAGTCTAGCACTGATAATGTTGCCTTGTTTAGGCAATGAAACATCTGCAAGAAAAAAAACAAGTTCAGAGAGCACCAAGGACCAAGCAACTGGTCACAAGTTGAGAACTATCTTTAACAAAAAAGTACGAAGTTTCAAGGACAAAACCGCACCTGCTTATCTGCTGCATAAAAATATTGGGAATTCATTATATAGTATGATAATTACAAGAAACAACCTGGTTCATATCATTTTTAAATGAGTACATCTTGCGCTTTATTTGTAGCTACATGCCACTGATTTTAGAAATGCAGTAATTGAAGGTGTTTCCCTTGTCCAGACCCTAATAAAGTAGCTGATGCTTCCTGGCACAATTATATTCAAGATTAACATTTGCTTACATTGTCTTTATCACATGTGTAGAATTGATCTGGCTTTTAAAATGCTGACAGTGATACAAATAGGAAATGAAATTAGGACTGCGTTTCTAGGAAGTGAAATGGTCAAGCCTCCCATGTATGGTCACAAATGTGAAGGAAAAATCTATTTGCCTATATTATGCATCAAATTATAGGATCTCTGCTAATAGGTTGGGATAGTTAAAATGACAGTTTTAAACAGTAACTTTATATTGCCTAGTGTTTTTTTAAACCAAGTTCCTTTGGGACTTTATGCTATAGGTGTTTCAAAGATACACTGTTGATTATGTTTGGGAGGAAAATTCCTTATTCTGAATTTATTTTGTAATATCTCCAAATTGATATATCAACTTCTATCTTTAAGGCACGAGAACTTTAAAATGATACTTCAGGATATCTTTTGAGAGTAGTGTCAGCCACTATTATAATATTGGGTGCTTAGTTAACATAACATAACAGCAACTTAACGTTTAAAGGAGTTTTGGTGTTAATTAGTTGCACCTGACAACAAATTATTCCCTAAAATTGGTACAATATTGCTGTATTTAATATGTAAAAATTAATTCATTTTTATATTGATGTATTAATTTACCAAAAACTAAATAAAACTGAATATTACATTTTGTCTAGCACTTAGATAAAATCACATATCAAGTAAAAAAGAGTAATGCTTATTCTAAAATACTTATGCTGTATTTGTTAGCTGTAATTTTCACATCCACAAGGAAAAAAATAAAAATACAGAGAAGTATTCTAAAAGTATTGTTTTTGGTACAGTATAGATTTGCCAGTTTATGAATCAAATGTAAGAATAGAAGTGCTTTTCTATTAAGAATACATATTTTAATTTTAATGATAAAGTATAACTGGATTTTTTTATTGGAATGTGTTTCTTCACTGGGAGAAAGATGTATTCAAATTTATTTCTCATCAGATTGACATAACTTTTTTTTTGCATATACATTTACTTTTCCAGCATTCATTATGAGATACTTTTCAAGATACTTGCAATTGGAAAGGAATAGTTGAACTTTGTTGTTTGTAATTATTGTGTTCTGTTCTCTTAACACATTGGCTAACATACTTGGAAGAGGTGGGTCAGATAACCTTGTAGAAAAACTAACTCTTTCTGGGATTTTGGGGAAAGAAATGGCAAACTAAAGATGGCTCTGCTAAAAGCATAGTCGATTGTGGTGGAATGAAGAGCCATCAAGTGGATAGACTGTTTTGTAATTCCTCTCCAGTTAAGGAGAGGACTTGAGATTTGCCCACAAGTGCTCTGTAGAGCTGCTCCTTGTGTGGAGACTTCAATACAGTGGTCTCCAGTGAGTTAGAGCTCTGGGAGACCAAGAAAGAAAAGGTGACTAGTTTTTTTTTTGAAAGCAGGTCAGTCGAAGATTGGAAGAGACTTGCTTTCAGGTGATTTTAGGGGAAATTTTACTTCAGTCCTTCCTGGGTAAATGCTACAACAAAAACTACCATTTGTACAGTAGCATTGAGCAATTTATACAATCTATTTAAAAGAAACCTGTTTTTCTTTTAGAAGAAAAATTAAAATTAAAATCTTAATTGTTCCATTTGTTCAAAGTCCTCGTTTTTTTAAAAAAAATAATTAATTTTGAAAGCTTATCAAGAGCTTCAAGGTAAAGGCAGAAAAAGAGTTAAAGAAGATATAGATGTTCTTGTAGCCTCAAATTGAACCCAGAATAAGTAAATATCTAACTCATTCTGCACCTTCAGGTAATTTACAACCTCAACAAAATTAGTCAAATTGTTTAGTTTCCATGTGGGGTGGTTTTAAATGTTTTGAACTTTTTTATTAATGTTATTTGATATAAATATCAATATTAGCCTAGACATTTTCAGCACTGAACTTCTGATTTCTTGTCCCCATTACTTTATCAGTTCATTCCCCCCCCCCTCAGATATGTGGGGTACTTTTTCCTAGAAGTTTGTGACACTTAGTTATAGCTAAAATATCAGGTTATTGCTTTGTTAATTGATAAGAAAGGTGATCTTTAAAATGTGAAGATGCAATTCTTTGCATACATTTGCAGAAAATATAAGCAATAGTGGTTTCATAATAATTGAGATATGGCAAAATTGAGCTGTGACTAGTGACTCTTTATCTCAAGTTGTAACTCTGCTCTTGATGATTAAGTTGAACCACAACTTTGGGAAGTAAAGGACAAAAAGGAAATACTTGTAATTATGAGAAAGGAAGGCTAGGAAACCAAATGTTTATAATATTTTCCTACAACCAATTTGCGAGTACAGTAAGACCTGAGGAGCAGATGGACTTGGCCCCATTCGTGCCAAATACAGTCATCTTCAGCCAGTCTATTGACTGAACTTTCATTCTCTAAAACCAGATGTCTTTAGCAGTTTTTCTACATATGGCAGAAATTTAGCTGAGAAGCCTTAGAATTTAAAACAGTTTCTAAAGAGCATGTACCGACGTTGAGAAAGAAACTGAGAAACCACTTCATCACCAGCATCTTTCCTATTGTATTTATAGCATAATCTATTTAATATCGCATGTCTGTTCTCATTTCAACACTGGATTTGTGTTGTTGTTTTTGTTTTGTTCTGTCTCTGAAGTTCTGTTGACTCAATAAGTTTTTTCTCAGATGAATTTAGCAATATAGGAATCTGCTATGTCATTCAAGCTACCCAATTAACCATTAGATTGGCATGGTCTACTAGTGGGCTTCAGTGTGTCTGGCACAGAATTTCCTATCATATGGTTTGTATCTTCAACATATAGCATAGTGAATAAACATCCATGGTCCATCAATTTAAAGAAAAAGGGGGAAAAAGCCTTTCTCCAGCAGATGGTGGTGTAGAGTCCACAGAATGGGTTATTAATGCAATCCTGCCTAGCAGAGAACTAAGGAAAGAAAAAAACTTTAGCCACGCCTCCCTCTGGGTGTGCCTTCCCCAGTTTTTTCCTTAGTTCTCAGCTTAGCAGACGTATTTTCTTTGCTCCGCAAGGCTCCAAACTAGGCCTCACAGCCTCCTTTCTTCTTTCGATCCTTCTTCTAATTTTTTCCTTTTGGATCTCAACTTTCTCCTCTGCCCTCCCTAAGGCAACTGCGTTCCCTTCCTTCGGAGAGGGATCGTCGTGCCTGCTGCCCCTCGGTGCCTTCGGCGCGGGGCTTTGCAGGCCCCACCCAGGGAGATCGCCGGAGGAGACTCCTTCGATCGGCGTGTCCGGTGATCGCGTACTCCGTCCGTCGCCGTTTTCGTTCGCAGCGGCCGCTGCGCATCTAAAAGCAAGTTTCTGGGCCCGGGGTGGGAGAAGTGACTGGGGATTTTAGCGTCCCCTCTTTTCAAGTACTTCCAGGCTCCCCGGTGGCCGGCGAGTCTAGGATCGCTGCGGCCGCCATTTTGGGAGGTCCACGTGGCGGGCGCTATTACTCCCAGGCCTACTTCTTCTACCTCATTGCTCAGAAGTGAATAATACCTTTTATTTTGAATTTTAAATTTAGGAGTAATAATATTAA